>NC_059431.1:82746212-82886212 GCF_021028975.2 Sphaerodactylus townsendi | reverse complement strand
CTTTCTAATGGCTTCATTAGTTTCCTTGTTCGTTAGATGCAAAAAAAGGAGCTTAAAATGGTTACACTAATACCTTAATTGGCCAAGCACTGGAGTCCTGACAATATGAAGAGTGCTGATTGTCACTGTTACCACTGTTAAATATATCAACTTTTAAAATTACCTAAAAATATACATCTTAATTTTTAGTGTCAAAATATTTTACTTGCTATGTCAGAAGCAACATTCCTGAAAAGTTTATAGACCATGAAAAAATCAGAGTTTCATTACTGAGCTCAATTGAACACAATCAGTAAGAACCATGGGTTGAAATAAAAGATATTACCAAGTAAGAGTGTGCAAATAGCATCCCTGTAGCCAAAAGAAATGAAAAGCCTTGGTGGATGACTGATGAATCTTTTAAAACTGCTAAAGATAGATGAGAAGCAAAAATAAAAGTGGGAAGAAACAGAATGAAGAGTCTAAATACAATATCCCAATGACTAGCACGTAGAGACAGAGACCTACTATAATAACCAGTGTAATTTTAAGAAACTGCTGCTGTGGAAATTTGTTTTAATGTGGTTAGTCTTAGTTATGTATTTTATGTGCTGTTATTGGAACAGCTGTATTGTGAGCTGCCTCAAGCCCTTTGGGGGTGAGGCGGCCTATAAATCTAAATCTTAATAATAATAATAATAATAATAATAATAATAATAATAATAATAATAATAATAATAATAATAATAATAATAATAATAATAATAATAATAATAATAATAATAATAATAATAGTAATAGTAATAGTAATAGTAATAGTAATAGTAATAGTAATAGTAATAGTAATAGTAATAGTAATAGTAATAAATAGCAGAGAACAATTAAAAATGTGATTGTTGTTTTATTATGTTGTTCACCACCCAGAGCCCTTCGGGGGAGGGGCGATATATAAAATTAATTATAAAAAAATAAATAAATAAAAATGAAGAACAGAAGATCCATTTCATAAGACCCAAGAGATTAAAGTGAATTAAAAGGATCATTAGGCATGCAGAAAAATCAACACACAAATACATTAACTAAGCTAAACAAAATAAAGATGGGAATAATATACTGAAGATCTATGCAGAAGAGATGAATATTTACTTATTTTGTTGGATTTATATCCTGCCCCATCCCCAAATCTTTTGAAGAGGAACCAACAGTTTTTGAAAGTGAAGTGAAAGCTGCTTTTGAAGAAACAAATCACCAGAAGCAAATGGGATTATCAATAGAATTATTCCAAGCTACAGGAAAAGAAGAAGAGGAGTTTGGATTTATATCCCCCCCCCTTTCTCTCCTGTAAGGAGATTCAAAGGTGCTTAAAAACTCATTTCCCTTTCCCCCTCACAACAAACACCCTGTGAGGTGGGTGGGGCTGAGAGAGTTCGGAAGAACTGTGACTAGCCCAAGGTCACCCAGATGGCATATGTTGGAGTACACAAGCTAATCTTGTTCACCAGATAAGCCTCCACAATTCAAGTGGCAGAACGGGAAATCTGGAGAAGTCAAAGACCACAACAACAATCAGACCATAGCATTATTTTTTAAAATGAATAAAGTAAGGCTCAAAAAGTAAGGCTCCATAAAGACTGTTACAGCCCACTCCAGAAAGCTCGAGCGGCTGAGAATGGTATCGCTTCTTCACCACCACACTGCCCCCAGAGGGCTTTGTGGGACTAGAACCTCTATGTAGCCCCACTTATTTTATTGACTTTGGAAGGATGGAAGGCCAATTCAGCATTGAGATGGCTACCTGAAACTGGCTTCCATTAGGATTGAACTCAGGTTGTGAGCAGATCTTGAACTGCAGTACAGTAGTTTACCAATCTGTACCGTGGGGTATGGGATATATAAAACAAAAAAACAGTATTCTCCATGTATGCACAAGATTTACTGTTAGTTTAAAATACCTACCTTCTTAAAAATAACACAAGGACAATTTTTATATTACCTCGAAAATCTCTGTATTACCAGTAGGCATACCATTTAAAGCATATAAGAAGGTGCTGTGGCTCCATGGTACAGAATCTACCTGGCATGCAGAACATCCTAGATTCAGACTTAGGCATCTGCAGTTTAAAAGATTTTGCAGTAGGTAATGTGAAGGACCTCTGCCCAAAACCCCGGGTTTGTTGTTGTTACTCTGAGTGAAGAATACTGACATTGATGAATCAAGGATCTGATTCACTACTAGATAACTTAATGTGTCTGGCTCTCCAGATGGCAATGGACATCCTTCCTTCCTTCCTTCCTTCCTTCCTTCCTTCCTTCCTTCCTTCCTTCCTTCCTTCCTTCCTTCCTTCCTTCCTTCCTTCCTTCCTTCCTTCCTTCCTTCCTTCCTTCCTTCCTTCCTTCCTTCCTTCCTTCCTTCCTGTTTTGTGTTGCCCTGAGAGAGAAACAGAAGATTTAATGAAACATCAAATCTCCATATACTGTATTGTTCAGCCAAAATACATGCTTTTTTGTACTGGGAGTATGCATTTCAATTTAAGTGATGAGAGTTAACAAATAGCTGCAAAGGAGGTGATGGTTTATGTAACATTTTCACACTGTACATCACAAGCTGCTACCTAGACAATTCTTAGCCTGCTGATGCATTAACAGAGCTAATTAGGGATGATGATGTAGTTCTATTTGTGAATGTATTCTCTAAGGTGAAGTACTGACAAAGTTTCTTTAAGTTTCACTGAAGGTAATGGTTTCCATATTCACTGAAACCATCATCAAGATTAAAATTGATTGCTCTGGTCTAAGATACTCTGGGATGTTGCTTCTGATAGCAGAATTTGAGCGGGGCTACTTAGAGTAGAACTAGTGGTCTTGTACAGCAACACTCCCACCTTCACGAAGTAAACTCCACACAGCTTTGTCATTCATAAGAAGGCTTTTATCATTCAGTTGCTCTATGTACAAGTAACTATATACAACGTAGAATATTCAGCAGACAATCAAAGTGCTTCGCCTAACACCTGTTTCCCAAAGGAACACTGAACCAGTATCATACAAGTGCTTTTATACAAGACTCAACCAATCATGTTAAAGGTCACTTGGAACAGGTAAGAACCGGTTTGTCAGCTCAGTCTCATGCTGACTCATGCTGGATAGGATATGGACACTTTAACTATCATGACACCCCTTCTCATATCCTAGGAAGCAGTCATTACATACAATTACAAATATTTACAAAGAAAAAATTACATATGAACATTGACAATACCTAACAAAGGCAACATATGTTCAAACTTCAGTTCTGGTACTGCTTTAGTAAACAAGTCAGCTTGATTGTTTTCACTTTCAATATAAGACAAAGAAATTGTTTTATTTTGCACCATTTGCTTTACATTTTGGTACCTAACACCAATGTATTTTGTTCTTGTTCTCATGCTTTCTGTTTCAGCTAAACTTATACAAGTTTGTGAATCATCTTGAATGACTACAGGTTCTACACATTGCACCTTTAAGTCAGATAGCAATTGCTTCATCCATTGCAACTCTGTGCATGTTTCAGATAATGCACAATACTCTGCCTCAGATGTTGACAAGGCAGTTGTTGTCTGTTTTCTCGATCTCCATACTACAAGAACATCAGCATATTTAATAAGATAACCTGTGCAGGACTTACTTTCAGAATCATCTGCAAAAGAACTATCTGCTGCAGCTGTTAACACTTGGGTTTTGTTTGGAGCTATCACCAAGCAAAAATGCTGTGTACCTTTTAAATAACGAATGACACGTTTCACTCCTTGCCAAGCATGTAGTGTGGGTTTAGACACAAGTCTGCTTAAATAGCTAACAGCAAACATTATATCTGGTCTTGTCCAGTTTGCCAAATGGGCCAAACTTCCAATGACAGAACGATATAATTCAGGATTATCAAAAGAAACATCAGAATCTTTCTTTTCTTTAGTAAACTCAGTAGACATAGGTGTTTTTGCTACTTTGGCTTTCTCTAAGCCAGTACTCACTATGAGCTCTTCAATTTTGTCTTTCTGACTTAGCAGCAAGGTTCCTTCTGCTGTTTTAGTTATGCTAATACCTAGATAGGTTTTCAGGTAGCCTAAATCTTTCACCTGAAATGTCTTCCTCAAACTGTCATAGACATCAGTGATTTGAGCATCAGTTAAGGCAGTAACACACATGTCATCTACGTAAACAATTATGATGACTTGCTCTCGGCCTTCACCTTTAGTATACACGCAAGGATCCGCAACACTTCGTTGGAAACCTAGTTTACACAAACCATCATGCAAACACTGATTCCAATTTCTAGCTGCTCATGAAGGCCGTACAGCGATTTACATAATTTGTACACTTTGCCTTTTTCAACTGCATATCCAGGTGCTGGTTTCATATACACATCCTCTGCCAGAGGAGCGTGTAAATATGCACACTGGAAGTCAAAGTGACGCATTTTCCATTCCCTTTGCATTGCTATAGCTAGCACCAGTCTCATAGACTCAGCCTTAGCAGTAGGCTAATATGTTTGCTCATAATTTTCTAGATAGGGTTTGCCCAGAGTCTCTGGGCAACCAAACGAGCTTTGTACAAGCTATCCCCATTGGCCAATGATTTCTTCTTGTACACCCAACGTGATCCAACCACTTTCTGGTCTTGTGGCAAGTCTACAATTTCAAAACATTTTGCTTCCACTAAGGATTCAAATTCATCATCCATAGCAGCATTCCACAATTCTTGTTCCTCAGGAGGTCTAGTTACCATCTCCTGGAAACTTTGAGGCTCTACCCATGTTTGACAGATCCTAACAACCTGAGTAACACCAAACCTTTGTGGCAGCACTCCTTTATTTTCTCTGTTGGACCTGCGGGGAAATCAACACACTTATGCTTTCCTCTTCTTTCTCAGAGTCTGAACTACTGCTGTCCTCTCTCTCTCTCTTCACTCTAGGAATGTGACCTTGAGTAGCGGAGGATGGTGCGCTCTGGCTACTGCTTGCTGCAGGTGCAGGCTGTTCAGTTAAGGCAGGCAGAAAAACCTCTGAATTAGAATGAACATGCTCCCAACCTGTGTGTCTCTCAAAGTTGGCACTTCTAGAGACCACAATTCTGCCAAAATTCAGACTAAATCTATAACCTTTCGTGTTTTCTGAATAACCTGTAAATCTTAATCTTTGATACCTGGGTTTACCTTTAGTTCTTTGTGCACTTGGTATCAAGACATTGGCAAAGCTCCCAAACCTTCTCAGGTGTTTCAATGAGGGTTTCTTGCCAAACAACATGTAATGGGGTGTTTCCTGAATACTGGAACTCCAGAGACGATTAATTACGTGAGTGGCAGCACAGACAGCCTCCCCCCAATAGTGAAAGGGTAGTTTTGCATCCTCAAGCATGCAGTCACGCATCACCTGCAAAACTCCCAAGCGTCTCTCTGATACCCCGTTCTCCTGAGGCGTAAAAGGGTTAGTTGTCCTGTGCACAATCTCCTTCTTTGCCAACCAGGCTTTACTCATGTACTCTCCCCCGCGATCTGTTTGTAGCCTCGCTACCTTATAGGGGTGGTTTCTTTCAACCATGGCAACTCAGTCCTGGAACCTCTCACAGGCTTCTGCTTTGGATTTTAACAGTAGACAATAAGAGTACCTACTATAATCATCCACAATCAACATGATGTAACGTGCACCCCCTTGACTGGCTGGGAAAGGTCCAGCAAGGTCAGAATGGACCAAAGCAAAAGGTCTGTCTGTTTGTCTATTGCTTACTTTAGCAACAGGAAAGGCTTTGACTTTGCAGCCACTACAAACAGAACACTCCAGGTAATGTTTACAGGGTTTTACTTGTATGTCACACACTTTAGCTAACTGCTTTATAGTGGACCAACCTGCATGACCTAGTACACGGTGTAACTCGTGCACACAGTTGTCGTGTAAAGGCTTATTAGACAGACTGGATAGTTGTTTTACACTCCCACTAGTACCTTTGGGAATCATGTGGTACAACATATCCCTTAGTTGTCCCTTTGCACACAACACATTATTTCTGTTCACATAGCACATGTCATTATTAAATGTGACTTTATACCCCTCCTGAACAAGGCATGGAACACTTAACAAATTAAAGACTAGGTGGGGGACTAGTAACACATTTTGAATATTTAGTCCAAATGCAGGTACATACACAGTTCCTTGTAAAGACACCTCTGATGATGAACCATCAGCAAGGCTTACGTGGGAAATGGTAGCAGCAGTTTCCATCTCAAGCAAACTTCTGTCGTTTACACAATGTGCCGCGGCAGGCACTATCCATCAACCAGCTGCTTTGCTTTTTCTCCACAGCACTAGACACCAACATAGCCAAGGTCATACCGGTCAGGCTTGTTCTGGGCTGTAAATCTTCCGTTTCGCCCCTTCTGTCCTTTCATCTGCCTTTTATTGCCGGAGTCTGGACAGTTTCTGGCGATGTGATTTACGGACCCACAGCAGTAACATCTCCGGACAGAATAGGCTTTCGCAGGCACCGTCTCTGATGAAACCTTCACCTCAGAGCGTTGTCGTCTCATAGGGGCAGCTCCAACAGCACGGCTCTCCTGCTGAAATTCCCTCTGTTGCTGACCTTCAAGCAGCTTAGCAGTCACTTAAGGAAAGTGTGAGGTCTGCTTCTTTCACACTTTGTAAACTGTAAACCAGCTGATCCCAACCTTGATCAAGTGATGATAAAATGATATAAGATTTTATGGGACTCTGGAAAAACCATCCCACGGTCTTCCAATTGGACGAATAGGGACCTCATTAGCTGCAAATGAGTAGAAACGCACTCACCAGCTTTCAGCTTGCAGTTATATAGCCGTCTCGCTATCAGCATTTTAGACCCTGCTGTGTCTTGCTGATATATGGCCTTGAGCACCTCCCAACATTCTTTCGCGTTCACAGTGTCCCGAACATACAGAAGCTGGGAGTTCTCCACGGCCAGAATTATGGAGGCACGGGCTTTTTGATCAGCGCGTCGACCCGCCGCGTGAAGCAGCAGCCGGGTTGTCTCCACCACAGACCACAAATCTTCCCGAATAAGATAGGACTGCATCTTACACGCCTACCTACAAGTAGTTGTCCTCATTAAGACGTTCAAACGGCATGCCGGCTGCTGTGACCGCCATCGTAGACTCTGTACTGGACAGCCACACCACAGCTCACAGGAACACACAGGAACACACAGGAACCACCGCCTTACTCACAAGTAGACCACACCGCCTGGGCCCATAACCTGATAGCAGAATTTGAGCGGGGCTACTTAGAGTAGAACTAGTGGTCTTGTACAGCAACACTCCCACCTTTACGAAGTAAACTCCACACAGCTTTGTCATTCATAAGAAGGCTTTTATCATTCAGTTGCTCTATGTACAAGTAACTATATACAACGTAGAATATTCAGCAGACAATCAAAGTGCTTCGCCTAACACCTGTTTCCCAAAGGAACACTGAACCAGTATCATACAAGTGCTTTTATACAAGACTCAACCAATCATGTTAAAGGTCACTTGGAACAGGTAAGAACCGGTTTGTCAGCTCAGTCTCGTGCTGACTCATGCTGGATAGGATATGGACACTTTAACTATCATGACAGCTTCTGACTGAGCAGCTGGCATAGTGTAGGCTGGAGCTTCTGTCTGCAATGTGTCTGACACAATTTTTTTTAAAGGGTTGAGCACCAGTTATTCTTATAACAGTAGTTTTGTATTCCTACAAAGCATGATGCTTCATTGTGTTGCCTGAATACAGGAATGTTAGACATGTGTACACTGGCGTAATGCCCATTGGGCAAGGTGGAAAGCTGCCCAGGGCATCACCTTGTGGGGGGAAATCAAAATGCTGGGTTCGTTCTTGAGTATTTTTAGTGGTTTTCCATTTTTGGCCTGCAGGGGACGCAGTTTTTAGGCTAGCGGCACCAAATTTTCAGCGTATCATCAAGAGACTGTCCTTATGCGATTCCCAAAAGTTGGTGAGGTTTGGTTCAGGGAGTCCAAAGTTATGGACTCCCAAAGGGGGTGACCCTATTCCCCATTGTTTCCAATGGGAGCTAATAGGAGATGGGGGCTACAGTTTTGAGGGTCCATAACTTTGGCCCCCCTGAACCAAACTGCACCAAACTTGGGGGGATCATTAGGGAAGTCTCCTGATGAGACCCTGAAAGCTTTGAGACTGTGCCTTCAGAAATGTGCCCCCCAGCCTGCAACCTCTATTGACAGCAATGCAGAAAACTCAATGCAGAACAAAGATTCTTGGGCAAATTTCAGGATGTTCTTGCAGGGAGGGCATTCTTGGACGTATCAGCACCAAAATTTCAGGGTATTATCTGGAGACTGTTATGATAGCACCCCCAAGGTTTGGTGCAGTTTGGTTCAGGGGGTCCAAAGTTATGAACCCTCAAAAGGGTAGCCCCATCTTCTTTGCAAAGAATGTGGGATGGGGTACCCCCTTTGAGGGTTCATAACTTTGGACCCCCTAAACCAAACTGCACCAAAGTTGGGGGTACCATAAGGACAGTTTCCATATGATACCCTGAAATTTTGGTGCCGATACATCCAAAAATGCACCCCCTGCAGGAACAGTCCAGAAATTTGCCCAAGAATCTTTGTTCTGCATTGAGTTTTCTGTATTGCTGTCCATGGGGGTTGCAGGCTGCGGGGGGGGGGGCATTTCTGAAGGCAGTCTCAAAACTTTCAGGGTCTCATCAGGAGACTGCCCTGATGACACCCCCAGGTTTGGTGCAGTTTGGTTCAGGGGGGCCAAAGTTATGGACCCTCAAAACTGTAGCCCCCGTCTCCTATTAGCTCCCATTGGAAACAATAGGGGATGGGGCACCCCCTTTGGGAGTCCACAGCTTTGGACTCCTTGAACCAAACCTCACCAAACCTGGGGAGTAGCATAAGGACAGTCTCCTGATGATATGCTGAAATTTTGGTGCTGATATGTCTAAAAATGCACCCCCTGCAGGCACCAATGTCCTGGTGCAAAAGAAAATTTGGTCGTGGTGGAGTGGCCGCCCATGGGGGGGGGCATCCAACTCAGGTTTTGCCCAGGGCTACAGTTTGCCCAGGGCTGCCTCGTTACGCTCCTGCATGTGTATGAGTGAATGATCCCACTTCTCAATCTAGATATCAATTTCATACCTCTATAAGCTAAGAAGTGTTGGTTCAGATTTTAATTAACACGTGATTAAAAATCTATCATTTATTTTTCTTTTATAATAAGTACAATGTTTATTTTTCCCACTAAAATGTATGATAAGAAAAGTATGAGTATGAGAACTTTCTCAATTTTCAAATGAAATATAGGAACATTGAAGCAGCACTGAAAAAAATTACACTGTAGATCTTCAGATCCTCTGAAGATGCCAGCCACAGATGCAGGTGAAACGTCAGGAGAGAATGCTGCTAGAACATGGCCATACAGCCCAGAAACCACACAGCACCCCAGTGATTCTGGCCGTGAAAGCCTTCGACAATACATTACACTGTAGATGTTGCATCCCTAATTGTTTTTGAGTCTGCTGGGACTTCTCACACCAGTGGTATGTGCAACAACAAAGTGGCAACTGTTGGAGGTGGAGTCAACCCCAAAATATCAAAGGAAGAAGTTATGAGAAATTGTTGTACTAGTTCTTCAACATGTTTAAAAATAATTTATTTCATACTTATAAAACAAGTATAAATATTCACCCAGCTACAAAACCCTCATCTGGCACTATGTGTCTTCATCATATAAAACACATGCAAAAGGGCAAAAAAGTTTATTTTCCTGGCTATCCCCTTAGTCCTTTCTTTGTTAGCTAGCATGGTGTAGTGGTTAAGAGCAGGTGGACTCTAATCTGGAGAACCAGGGTTGATCCCCCACTTCTTCACATGAGTGGTGGACTCTTATCTGGGTAAACCAGATTTGTTTTCCTACTCCTACATTTCTGCTCAGAGACCTTGGGCTAGTCACAATTCGTTCAGAACTCTCTCAGCCCCACCTACCTCACAAGCTGTCTGTTGTGTGGAGAAGAAAAGAAATGAGTTGGCCTCGAGTCTCTTTACAGGACAGAAAGGTGGGGTATAAATCCACACTCTTCTTTTTATCTTCTATTACTGGTGTCAATGACAATTGCTGCTGAAGGGCTGAAAAACTGGTGAGTGCTCCTTGCACATGTGTACAGTGTGATATTCTGGCCAGATTTTGATGGGAACATTTTGAAAGGTGAACAATCTTTGATGTTCTTATGTTGATATCAACTTCTACCCAAATTATAATAATACATTTCGATTATAATGCAAATCTTCCTATTGGGAAGATCAGGTAGACGTTTCAGTTAGATGCAGTAAATGTTATATCTATGAAGTAAGCATTATAGCTGTGCAGCTCTATTTGTTTCATCAGAATCAACTCCTGTGTGTTAGCATCACTCTGCTGTTTTTACAGTAAAGTGTTTTACATAAGGCACTTTCAACCTGGTGTGATAAACAGCAAAAACTAAAAACTAAAAAAAAGCCCTACCCGTTTTCTAAAAATATTTGTCAGGCACCAAGAAAAATGTTGTTGGGCATCAGATTGGAGCCTGCTACAGACATGGGCACCAGCATCAAAATGTTTTTTCCCCATTTGTTTAAATATAAATAATTTTGGCAACAACTGACCAGCTGTAATGTGTTCAATGACAATACATGGCATTTATTCAATGTGTTCTAAATTCACACAATTTTTCACAAAAGGTTTTGAAAAAGTTTTTTCCATCTCAAAATGTTTTATTTTGGATCCTCTAAACTAGCGATCTTTTTTCCTAAAACATTTTAAAAATGTTTCCTCTTTGCCTGTTCAGAGAAACAGGAAACATTTTATTTCTCTTGCTCAAATCTGAAGCTCCACACACCCCTTCAACTCTGTTATTTTGTTTCTCTGCCTGCTTGCCATTTTCTCCTGCTTCACATATTCTCCAGTTGTCCTCCATTTTCTGAAGTTTCCTACAGACATTTTCTCATCTGGCATTGCAGCTGTCTACCATTTCCATCATTGTTGTATTTTAATAAATTCATTATGGCCTGCCAATTACATGAACAAGCCATTAATTCTTGTTTTTATTTTGTGTGTTGTGGATCTGATGCTATGTAGATTTGATGTCAGAATCAGCAAGGTTGTGGAGATCTTGCTTTGTAGCACTGAAGCCATGCATCTGTGTGTTTTTTAAAGAACCATTTTAACCTGAAACATTTATTTTTATGGACTATTTGATGGCAATGGTGGCACCCGGACAAGCTGCCCTGGATGTCCCCATTGCCTCTACATGTCTTTTTTAAATGAATCATATCCTCATTTGCTGAAGAAGAAGTGTTTGGATTTTACCCACATGTTCAGTACCAGGGAGAGCTCCCTAGGAGAAGAGGTATTACTTCCTCCCACGATCAGATCCCAACTCAGTTTTTCAGTTGTTTTTTATACCCTGCTTTTCTCTTCCTTTAAAGAATGTCACAGTGGCTTATAAATGCCTTCCCTTCCTCTCCTCATAACAGACACATAACAAAGATGTATCACATCTTTTGTTCTTATTTTGGCCAGAGCCAATTGTGTAACTGAACTCTAGAGTGCTCTGTACTTGGATGTCAGGCCACTTTTTCCATAAGTTCTTTTGCTAGCCTTTTACCAGCATTATAACATCTGGGGCAGATGTAGAGAGCAGTCCCAAGTAATAAAATACCAAAGTGGATTCAAAGGTATAGGAACTTTTTCCATGGTTGTTATTGAATTTCCATTGAGTTCTGATAGAATCAAACTATTTGTGCCAGCCTTACTCCTGTTTTTATTCTCAGTCTTTGTGTTATGTAGTCCAAAATAACACTCACTGGACCAGTGATAAACACAAGTGAAAATATTAGCTGGTCACAGAACTAAGACAGAGGGTGGTAAGAGAGACCAAAGTTGAGGCTTTGTTGCAATAACATGGTTTTCTTTCGCACCTTGTCTGGATTTAAGTGTGGAAGCTGTAAGGAAGCCTTTGTCTATGAGATTGTGGTGACTCTCAGCACTAGAAAATAAGTAGTATACTGTAATAAACATGTGTACACTCTATTAAAATTGATAAACTTTCTTTTCTTTACAGAGGTTCTCATATGGAGCTGTATTGCTAATTTGGATTGTTATTTTTGTGTTTAGTATTTTAAAGCGAACATGCTTTCAGTAGTTCAAAAAGTACCATGCTTTTTCAAAATATAACAGTTTGAGAGTTTTAGACAACACTCATTCTGTTTGAATTGTAGATGCCACAAACATTTAGTGTGACAGGGAGTAAGTATATATGAATCCTTAGGTGAACATACAACATGCTGGCATGTTTTCTGGGAACCTTAAAATTTGACCTTTTTTGTTTGCCCTGCTGCCATCAAGCAAAACAGACAAATGCTGCATGGTTTCTCAGACTTTCTTTCTTCCTTTTTCCACCATTCTAAATATGTTCAAGACGCCACCTATAGCATCAGCAGTGGGAGAGGACACTATTTCTAAATCTGTAACTGTGCAATCCAAAGGGGGCGGGAAATTGGAAGTGGTGTGACTCCTGCATCAGCATGAATGCAACCTGCACTCCCCAAATGGGCATGGATGGCATCTTGGGGCAGTTACATTGGCAGCAGGGTGTTGTGTGTCTCTATGGTGACTAAATGCAGAGGTATGACCCTGTGATGCTGCATGAATGCACAAATGCTGCACAAATGAAGGAAGAGATGCAGGTTGTTCTGCTGATAGAGGTACTCAGCTATCGTTATTTCAACCATTTCATGCATTAAAAAGCCCCACAGAAACTGTGGCCCTTTCCGCATGGGCCAAAAACGACGGCCTGGGGGCGGTAAAATGCCGACCTGACTGCCCTCCCCCAGGGCGAACCACGCCGCCGGGAACACGCTGTCTCCCTGCCCCGTCCCACTCACCTTGTCCCCGTCGTTGCCTGCTGGCCGTCGAAGCCCCGCCCACGCTGTCCTCCGACCCCTGGACAAGGTGAGTGGGACGGGGCAGGGGGAAGAGGCGGCTCCGTGCCGAGCTGCCTGCCGTTTGCCGGCCTCTGCTGAGGCCGTCCGCATGCATGGAATTCTCGCCGGCGTGGAGGCGACAGGGAGGCCGTGCGGAAACGGCCTGTGATAAATCTCAGGTGTATCTCTGAGATGTATCTTTCCGCCTCTCTGTTTCCCTCCACAAGTGCAGGAGCACTATTGGTGGTGGGGTCAACTTTAGTTTACTTCCAGAGAACTTTTGGTGCAGAACCGCCCCCTTTTCCAGGTGCAGACTTCCACCACCAAAAAGAGTGGCATAAGTCATTGCCCTGAGTGGAGCTTTTCATAACCCACAAGGGTTTTCCTTTGTTTTCCTGGAGGCTGAACTGCCAGTTGCCAGATGTGTAGAGGCAATGGGGACATCTGGGGCAGCTTGTCCCGGGCGCCACCATTGCAGTCCTGTGTCAGGGGCAGGGGCATTTCAGGGGCAGGGTAGGGCATGTTGGGAGCAGGGCAAGAGGAGTGGGGCAGGAGGGGGCGCATGGGCAGCTCATGCCCCAGGCACAGTTCTCCATTCATCACTGCCCCACTCCCTTTGAATTGGGCTGTAAGATAAATAATTGATTCAAGATGATAATTTATAGAATACTAGCGGGCCCAGCCATGCGTTGCTGTGGCAATTGTCCTTCTCATCACAGTCTGCAACCCACACAGATGTCCATGCAGGTCCAATGATTCCCAGCATAGCCTTTTGGGGTGGTCAAATGGAATCCCTCTTTCCCTTTTCAATGCACATTGTTATATGGTGCTGTATTGCTTTTTTTAGTATAAGGTAACCCTTCCCATTCCACAATGGAACTGTCCAGAGTGCGAATCCTGCTGTCCATTAGGGTGGTTGACACACACAGTCCTGGCTTGGGTAAGGCAGAACTGGGGCAAGCAGGCTATCCAAGTCAGGCAGCAGAGGCATGGTGGTGAGGCGCTCAGATCGAGGTCAGCTCCCTGGGTTCTTAAAGGGCCATGTGCAAAAGAAGCAGAGCTGGTAGTGTTGGTTCGCCTCCACCCCGTGGATTTTCTTAGAAGAAAAAGGCAAACTCCAGCTTGCTTTTAGTAAAAGAGAGCTGTGGCGAATATGGGTGAGGAAGTAGGTAAGTGGTGGTTGGATGTGAGGGAGGGCAGAGTGAGGTATGTGAGGATGAGCTGGATGTGTATTGTGTGGTAGCAGTGGGTGAGGCACAGAGAGTGAAAGTTACCTGCATATGAGGGGGGGAACCCCACCTGACATCTCACATGGCAAAGTGTGTATGTGTTTCACTTCCACTCGTATCATCTAACAGTATTACCTATTTACTGTTTTCACTGCTAATCTCTGCCCATCTGCACGAACATTTCTAAGCCCTCAGGCCATAGACAGACAGGCTGCATGAACATTCTAAGGGTGACAGTTAAACAGAGGCAGCTTCATGGCCTGGTGCGCCAGGAAAAAGACGTTTTACCTGGCTCAGGTATGGACTTTTGGCAGTTTGAAGGTCCAAGTACCTGCCAGCAACAGGGAGGGACATCCTGTGAAAATTTGAGGGCGATCCGTCCAGCAGCTTCTGAGGGACACCATTAGGGACAAACACACTGTTAGATTTATATATATATATATATATATATATATATATATATATATATATATATATATATATATATATATATATATATATATATATATATATATATATATATATATATATATATATATATATATATATATATATATATATATATATATATATATATATATATATATATATATATATATATATATATATATATATATATATATATATAGACTTGGTAGCTCCAGCCACGCATTGCTGTGGCTTATTGTGGTGAAATAGAAAAGGAACAGTAGCAGCCAATCAATTGCAGAGACCAGCAGTACGTGCTCATGCAAACACGCAGCCAGATACTGTGCAATGTCATTGATGTGTGTGCCCGCATTCCTTGGGGGGGGGAATGGAAAGGCACACCTCCCACCCATCTAGGCTGGCTGGTCATGATCCTTTACCTGGGAGTAAGTTTGGTTGGTGGCAATGGGTGTTGCTTCTGAGGAAACCCTCTGAGGGGGGCGGCGTAGCCATTCAAATTATGTCACAGTTGCTGTACCAAGCTTACTCCTGAGGAGTATGGGCCTGGTTTTGTTAACTGTAACTGAAGTATTCAGGGGAATCTAGGGTGCCTGGCCCCTCCCTCCTGTCCTTGCATGTCAGCCCTCACTCTCTTCCCTCCCTCACTTTTTTTCCCTTGCATGCCACCCTCCCTCCCTTCCCTTCCCCTCTGCTAGGGTGGGTGGGTCACATCAAGATGTTAGGCCCCCTGCCTCCCCTCCCTTGCACTCCACCCCTCACTGTCTCCCCTCTCTCACTTCTCTTCCCTTGCATGCCTCCCACTCCGTCCCTTTCCTCTCCCTCCCTCTCTTCCCTTGCATGCCACCCCTCCCTCCCCTCTCCCTCTCCCTCTTGTGTATGTGTGTGTATGTGTTTCACTTCCACTCGAGTTACTACCTATGTACTGTTTTCACTGCTCATATCTGGCCGTCTGAGTGAACGTTCTAAGCAGCACGAACATTCTAAGGGTGACAGTTACACACAGGCAGCTGCATGTCCTTCACCAGGGAGCACCAGGAAAAAGGCATTTTACCTGGGCCAGGTGTGAAATTTCAGATATGTGAACATCTAAAAACACTCTCGCCTGGCCGACTATAGTGGCTGGGAATTTTCAGAGGAATTGGCCCAGCAGTTACTGAGGTATTCTATCATCAACAAATACACGGTTAGCTTTTTATATATATAGATGTGCAAAAAGGGCTAATTTGGACTTGGGTTGTATATGTTTGATTTAGGAAAAAATATATTTGATTTAGGAAATCTTTCTGATAGTTGTTACAATTTACAATCTTTAGAGATGAAACCTTCTGCTAGTACTAATTACCCAATTGTATTAACCTGCTAGTACTAATTACCCAATTGTATTAACCTCCCAGATTTCATGCAGATAATGGAAAATGACCCCATACTTTAGTTAAAATTGTCGCTGCCATAAAAGGTGCAGGCAAGCATTAATTGATGTGAGAGTGAGTTTTTATTTCTTGTTTCTCAGGTTAGCCAACCAAATAAGAAAACAGATATTGGGCATGCCAGTAAACATGCTTCCTTTTATCTTATCTCTTTATACTCAGTTTTCCTGGCTTTCATCTTAAGTTTGTGCAAAAAGGAAATAAGCTTTATACATTGGACTAAGAAATGAAATGGAGCAGAAATTAGGTTTCTTTGCTTTCTGGCCTACTCATTGCACTTTTGTTTTCACCTGCTCCTAGTTTTCTTTATATTTGGCTCATTCCGCACATGCAGAATAATGCACTTTCAAACTGCTTTCAGTGCTCTTTAAAGCTGTGTGGAATACCAAAATCCACTTGCAAACAGTTGTGAAAGTGGTGTGAAAATGCGTGTGCGGAAGGGGCCTTTGAATGCCTTTCTTTTCCTTCTACTATGGCTTCTAGCATCTAGAGGTTATTTGTATTGAGAATATGTAGCTCCTTAGCATTTTCACATGAAATTACTGATATTGGACATTTAAACTTATGAATCAGTTTCCCCAACATGGATCACCTGATCCTTCCTGATCTCTGATTCTTTTATTACTTGGTTTTGTGAATGTGACTGGTGTGGGAAGTACAATTTTCTATAACCCTGTGTGAGAGTAATTTATAGGAAAGATAGCCTTCAGTTGGGAATTATCCTGTTTAAAAACCCATAGCACTCAATTTTCTCTCTTCACCATCTAATGTATTTATTTACTGTGCTTTTATCCCCCACTCCCTCCAAAAAGCTCAGGGTAATATATATGGTTACTCCTTCATTATTTTATCCTCACAATAATCCTGTGAGGTTATTTAGGTAGAGAGGGAATGACTGGCCCAAAGTCATCCAATACGTTTCATGACAAGTGGGGATTTTAATCCATGTCTCCTCAATCCTATCCAGCCACTCTAATTACAATATACTACTGACTCTTGTCTAGCTTGACCCTTACCTGAGGGGTTTCTAAGCTTGAATATTCAAGTTGAAAACCCTAATAAAGCTGTGAATCACACAAACAAATAAACAGAATGTAGATAAAAATGTTGACATCTAAGAGAACAATCCTGAACAGAACTCAGAATCCTACTTGGGTTTATTGATCAGGTTGATCCCAAGAAAATGTTCTTAAGGTTACACTAAATTTTCTACACTATACTATACATGACAATACCAAGCCATAATGTTAGAAGAACACATCAGTTGCATTAATACAACACACTATAAACACTCACTAATATAAAAAAATGTGTATAGGCAGCATAGAGCCTGTAATACTCTGAAAATATACACTGAAATTACCAAAAGCTAAGAATAACAGTGATAAGTGCAGTCTTCATACACTTAATCCTAATTATAGCTGCACTCTCCTCTCTTTGCTATTTAAATATTCAAAAATATTATTACTTTGCCAGAAGCACTTTTCATTTCCCACATAACTTCAGGACTCAATTAAATGGTTCTGGATACATTTTTTGAGAAGTTTTAAAACATTTACACTGCAAATAAATCATTTTACTTATTCATGTAAGATATTAGTTAATGACATCTCCTGAAGCTGAGGGAAATGACTAGGGTTGTTTGCTGCTAAAATTATAAGATAAAATAAAGAACATTGCAATTGCTATTTTAGAAGGCTTTTTACAAGACAGTGTACAAAAGAACAAAAAAACATGCACACACAATGGCATGCTTACTTAGCTAATATGCTTTTCATTCTCTAATAATGGAAACTATCAGTGCAAGCAGAAATAAATAATAATAATTAGATCTTCACCACACAGCACCCAATAATTAGATCTTCAGACAGGTGATTATCCATTAGTTAACGAGTTTACAAAATTAGTTGTAGTTGTAGCTGAAGTTCACCAAGCTTCAGTTAGCACTTACAACTAAAATTAGTCATGAAAGCAATCTATTATTTTGGAGCTCCACAATGTGTTGAGAACAGAATTCTTCCTACTTGTGTTTTCTGAAGGGAGTTTTGAGTCTTGATAGCTTATACTCTGAACATTTTGTTGGTCTCTAAGGTTCTAATGGACTCAAGTCTAACTGTTCTATTGCAGACCAATTTGGCTATCCTTGGAAACAAGGAATCTTCCTGAAAGTCTATTTTCACTTGCCTTAGGGTATCTTTGTCCAGTGATTTGCTTAAAGCCCAATCGGGGCAGGGGGGAAATGCCCTGCAAGGGTATTGCAGCCAGTGCAAGGCGGAAATGTGCCAGCAGAGGACTAGATATGCAGGTGGATGTCCCTCAGCCCAGCGGCTGCAAAAACCAGACGTTTCAGCCATGGTGGAGCTGAGCTGGTGTCTGAAATAGTGTAGGTGGATAGCTAGGGACATTCCTGTTAGTTGGCTTCTATGTTGCCTTCTGAGGGTGGGAACCACCTGGGTGAATCCTCTCCAGTAACCACACTGGACTCTTTGCTGGGATAAACATTTTAGCCATAGCCATTTTATTAACCAAACCGAACAAAAGCGTGAGGCGTAGCATGGGTCTTGATCCGGCCTGTCTGCTTCATAGCAAAGCTCCAATGGGCAGATGCCCTGTATTGGGCTTCGCTCCGCTGAAGGGCTCTGCTGGGCGGATGCTCCTGGCAAGAGGTGATCCCCGTTTGCCAGTTCAGCAGGGCAGTTGCCTCTTGCCGCCGTTGGCACTTCCAGATCACTACCCATGTGCCACCACCGAAAGACTATGACAGAAACATGCAACAACGGAATAAATCCCTGGGAGAGGTGGGTGGGCAAATCGTCGGATGGACGGAACACATGGCCAGAACAAAGAAGGGCTTTCTCCTTTAAAGGGTCATTCTGCCCTCCCCCTTTGGTGACATCAGCCCTGGCCCAACATGACCCGGGCTTCGCTTCCGCCCTCAGTTAGGTGGAAGCGGTCACCTTGGCTCCACCCATCCTACCCCCAGAGGCAACCGCAGCCGGTGGGTGATTCACAGCTGTCTTTGGGTTTGCATCCCGTTGCACTGCAGCCCTGGTCCTTGACTTACACCACCCTTTTGGGTGTTGTAGACAGGCTCTCAGGAACCCACAGTTCTTAGCTCAGGGGTAGGGAACCTGCGGCTCTCCAGATGTTCAGGAACTACAATTCCCATCAGCCCCTACCAGCATGGCCAATTGGCCATGCTGACAGAGGCTGATGAGAATTGTAGTTCCTGAACATCTGGAGAGCCGCAGGTTCCCTACCCCTGTCTTAGCTGGTTCAGTTATTTAATGAGTACACAGAGCCTGGAACCAAGACAAGGCTAGAAACAGTGACCTGCAAACTGAACCACAATGTTGCTGCCACAAGCTAGCTCAGCTGCAACATCTCTGTTACAGCCAGCCTCCCATTCACTAGTGCAATAACCTCTTGCAGCTGGGTTACTTTAGTCTGGCTCCTGCAAAGACTTTGCATCCAGTTCAGTTTTCCCCATAGCTGCTAACTGCTGCTGAATCTCCTTTGCTGTAAACTAGCATGCAGTCTCATCCTGCGCTGCTCCTGGGGCTCTGGAGACTGGGGGGGGGATGGGGGTGGAGCTGGCAGGGTCCCCTCTGGCTTAATATCAGGATGCTGAAGAATCTCAGAGCTAGATCCCGGCTGGGGAATCTCAGAACTTGGACCCTGGCTGTGGATCCCAGCCGGAATGCTCTGCCTGAGCCTCTGGTCCTGCAGGAACTACTGATTGTTCACGCTCTGCGTTTACATGCAGTGCCAGGAATTTGGAACCAAAACTTTCCCCTTCTCTCCATCTGAGTCTTCCTCCCAGGGGTCCCCAGCCAGACCAGACTGAACCATAACACTGGGTGGCATACATCCACTGGCCACCAATGAAGGGCTTTCTGGAGGTGAGCAGGGTTTTTGCTGTTTTATCCCTCTGTTTTATCCCTGTGCTTCCAGAAAACCCTTATGAGGCAGCAGGTCAGAGCAGTAGCAGCAGCATCCCCAGGTGTCTCCTGTGACAGATTGCATGGAAAAGCGTGATTTTAAACTGTAGTTCTGTCTAAGAGAAGAATTGTTTACCTTCAGAGTGTGACACAGGAAGCTTAGAAACAGGAGGAGCCACCTGATTGGCTGTGGCCTCTGCACTGTGATTGGGCAAATAACAGTGTGATGCAGGGGGCGGGGAATTATCTCCCTTGTGAGGACAATATGAAAGGCTTTTGGTATGAATCATTCCTGATTTGTCTGTTTTAACTGAGTCAAAACTAAACATCTCTTAGGAAATAGTTCTGTCAAAGTGCGTGACAGGAACTATTGTTAATAGCCTAAATGCAATTATACACTGGCCAAGTATACATTGACCAAATAACGGGTGGGTTAGATTTATAGGAGGGCCTAGTGAAGGTCATATAAACCAAGATAGGAATTTCTTCTAGATAGAGAAGAATTCAAGTGTACCAGTGGGTCTGGGATACAGAGATTTGCTTTAAGTTTTCCTCAGTGGAGAATTTATATTTTATTTTGGAGTTTTGATCTAACAGGATATATACTCCTCTTGCCTCCTGCCTTATTACCTCATCCATCCATCTTCAAGTTAATATTCTTCCCTTTACCATCTCTTCTGTCAGTTAAATAAATCTGTGTTATTGTTAAAGTTTACTTCCACCTTAGTGTATTTGTTTTAGTGTGCCTAGTGAGGGGAGTACCTGGAAAGGAATAAAAAA
This sequence comes from Sphaerodactylus townsendi, assembly GCF_021028975.2. NCBI lineage: Eukaryota > Metazoa > Chordata > Lepidosauria > Squamata > Sphaerodactylidae > Sphaerodactylus > Sphaerodactylus townsendi. The sequence continues at coordinate 82,865,443 of NC_059431.1, read as the reverse complement.
TCAAAGGACATCATTCACTTTCTTGGAAGTGCAACAGGGATGACGGAAAGTGCTTCTTGTCACTAAATGCTACCGTTTCTGAAGCAGCTCAGTTCCTGAGCTGGAAATGTAGAAAATCTGACAAGTCTGGTCAGTGATAAAAACAGAAACGTAAAAAAAAATGTAAAACCTCTGACTAAATATATGAAGAAATACTGGCCTCTCCTTTTTCTTGCCATTTTATATTTCCCTTGCTATGGAAATACATATTGTAAAAACATCTGGGCAGAAAGAAAATTAGTCTGGAAACTGTCATAAAAATTGAAGTGAAGTATTATAATAGAACCATATTTTAAACATAATAAATGGATAACTATGGAGACATTACACATATTATAACCATATCTTTCTCAAAACACATAACCTACAAAGTACTTCTACAAGTAATTGAATACAATAATCAATTAGATCTAATTAATTGCCAGGAAATTATAGTATCTCCAGAATTAAAGAATGATTGTGTCACAATTTATATTTAATTTTTAGTCTCAAAATTAATTTATCTTCCTCTGTCTTCTAAAATCATCATAAATTAATCCCAGCTATAAGTATTATTCACTAATGTTTCCTTAAGTCAAGCTACTGAAGAATATCCTCAAAAAAGCATAAATATTCTAAGACAAATCCTAACACACACATCCTACAATCCCAAAATACCACAATATTTCCTAATTCAACTTCATTTTTTGTGTGTTATTTGATAGCTATTTTGATTCATTACTGCCTACTTTTTATTTCCAAGGTAGCGGAAGGAGTTCAGAGAAACAAGAGGAAAGCTTCACTGTGCATCATCACATCTTTGTGAGACTTGGACAACATCCAAATCACTCCCAGCCAATCAGGATAATTCCAATTGGCATTTTGCACTCTGTTTTCTGGCAATCACTGTACTCTTTCATTGGTTTCAGGAGAGATTCCTGGTTATGAATCCTAGTTCTATTAGCTATTATATTATGAGGAGCTATGTGCATGCCAAGCTAAGCAAGATGGAGAAATTTGCTTTTATCCAATGTAAGCAGATTGGGAGGGGGGCAGACAAGCAGCTTCTCATACACATTTGTGCATTGGAATGGTAAGCTTGTCCAACCAATGTGCATGTTTTGCAAGGCAGGGGAAAATGTTTAACACATATTAACTTATAAACACAGGGCACCAGAGGTGGGGATAATAGAGATATACATGAAAGCTTGTCCTGCAGATAAACTTGATCATGTTTATTTGATGTAAGTAAAGGTAAAACTTAATCCTTTTCATGGCCTTACAGATTTAATTGAAGAGCAAGGAACACCTTAATTCCTATTAACAAAACTCTGTAATTCACTAAATTTTGATCATTTGTTAACAGCTGCTACAAGCTGGTTGCAAGGGTAAAAGCTGCTACGTACTGCACTGATGCAAAATACCCATGTTAGTTTTCAATTACAAACAAATCAGCAATTCATGAACATAAGACAAGATGATTTAAGAGAAAACAAACTGCAAGCAGAATCATTTCTATTTCCAAGCAGTGGTCTGGGAATCTTGCTGTATTTCAAATTTGATTTATAGGAGCCTGGCTACTATCTAATTTATGGAAAGAGTTGCATTTAGATTTTGAACCCAAAACAAGTGAGTTTTCAAATTGCAATGTAGTAATTGAGGTTAGTAATGGAAGAGTGACATGCGCTTTTTAAATTATTATGTTCTAGTATGTATAAAGTTTATTTCACTGATGTATATATTTTTAGTATGAGTTTTAGATCACTGGGTACTGAGTTCTGATTGCAGAAGCAAAAATGTTGTATTGCAATTAGCAGAGTAAATAATAGGGCAGAGATGTGAGTTGTTTTGTAAAACTTTGTTCGCTAACAAACAAATTTATTCTAAATACAGGAACAGCAAACTTTATCTGTGCAAATTCTCAGTTCGGGTGTCTCTGGAGTCTATATGTGCCTTTGAGTCTGCCTCTCCTCTTTTGCTGAAAGAAGAAAGCAGAGATCTTTCCAGAAGTTCATGTGATTCTAGCTATGTGACTTCAGCAGTAAACTCTTACTTGAATGAAGCAGGCACTTGTAAAATCCTAATAAAAAGCAAACCTGCCAGCACTACCTCAAAGCTCATGGTAGAGGAAAAGAGGATGGCAGCCTTTGGGGGGGGGGGAGGAAGGAAACCAATCTAGGCTGACTCATCACTTCTTATTGGGATAAGCTTCAGTTTATTAGCCCACACCCCCTCCAAAACTGCCTTTACACAGTGGTTCAAAGTTTCTACAGTCTTCCTGGGATTAGCTGGAGGCATAAAAAATAGAGTTGAGGTTCATCTGCATATTGGTGACAACCAATCTGTTACCCAGCTTTCACAGGTTGTGAACTTATTTCTAAGGAATCTCCACCAGCTGCTAAGAGTGTAACAACACACAAATATCTTAAAGTAGCAATGGGGAAAATAACTTGGCTTGGCAATGTGAGAGGCAGGCTGGGTAGGGATCTTTTTAGACTATGTATACCAGAAACAGCTTGAAACATATCTGCAGAGAATTCACAAAATACCAATTGTAGTTTCAATATTTTTTATAAATTTTGGTTGCAAACAATCACACAGTGAGAAGTTAAGGCACATACACACAGTTCGTAGTATATAGATAAGCAGGAAAAGATAGGTGGGATGATAGCGCAGGGAGCTGGGGAAGCGGGGACTATACATTACCTAAATTCAGCTGAAGAAGATCTTGAAGAAGGCAAGGATTCAAATGACCAGCATCTGAATCCAGGCGAAGGACGAATTCGTGTCTCACACCAACAAGACCAAGGGAGGTTCAGGTTAGCAATGAGCACTGGAGTTGGGGTGCAGTACTGTTATACCCTTCTGCGTGGGTAGGGGCGGGGACAGGTAAGTTTAAGTTTCATTTTCCTAAATTCTCTGGAATTTCCCATTCTGGTCTTGCTGGCTTGAGCTAACCAAAAGCTCATCTATTGTTCTAAGTACCCGGGACAAGGGAGTCAATTGCTCTTAGATTAAATCAGGAAGCACCTAATAGCTTTATGCAGAGTAACTCTTTGGAGCCTCCACTCAAGTTATTCAAATTTGGCCGAGGCATCAGATTAGGAAGGGGTTGATTGGTTTTAGGAAAAATGTATCAATAGGTTGAGGAAATGCAAGGAAGCAACCATTTGTTGCAGAGCCATTTTCTGAAAAGGCGTAGTGAAATGTAGCATCAGATACCAAGGAGGTTTTCAGTGTCTATTGTGTCAAAGTAGTTCAGTGAGGTGTGGTAATCAAGATCATGTCCATAGTTAATGAGGCTTCCAGATTCTCACTGAAGTAACTCATTCATTGATTTAATCTTGCTAAACAGACCTTTTGCCTGTGGCCTGCTTCTAAGTGGACACACTGCTACACACGCAAAAATATGAGAGGTGGCTTCTGCCAATGTAGTTTAACAGGAAAATATTCTGAAATAATATATGTTGGGGTGTCAAGGGAAAGACTAACACAACCCAAATTCCTGGATGACATTAAGCAGTGGTTTCATGTAGATGCTAAGAAGTGTAGGCAGCAAGATGGAGCTTTGCATAGCCCCACAGACCAAAGACCAAGGTGTTCAGTAGCAGAGCCTCAGCACCATCTCTAAAACCTACTTTCCAGGTAGGACCAAAACCACTGCAAAACAGTGCCTCCTAATCCCAGGAGAGAAAGGTGATCCAGAAGGATACTATGATTGATGATGCTGAAAGCTGCTGAGAGGTCTGGGATAATCAATGGAGTCACACATCAACCAAGTGAATACATGGGAAAGTACCTCAGATAGCTAGACAGATCATATTCCTAGCACACTGCCCTGCCACTATTAATGTACAGTTCAAGTTGGAACGGATGTGAGAAATTTTATCTGCAAATTTTTGAGCAAATCAGTCACAATGGACTATTGAACAGTCCACTTTCTCCTGCATGCTAGATCCCAACAGGTCTCTCTCTGATGATACAGAACAGCTCAGCTGACATACACTATGCACCAAAGTATTCTTTTGTTGCCGCCATCATTGCCACACAGTATATATAATATACATAGTATATTATATTAAAGCTTTCGCCCGTTATTGAATTTGTCTTGAGGCTTCTCTATTTCTCTTGCCCTTTTCTTTGCCTTTTCATCACACATGTTTGCCAAGGCACTACCTGAGCTGTGACACTTGAGAGAAGTCACCTGGAGTGATCCTGTCAGCCACCTGTAAATTGCCCCATTCCATAGGCCAGTGGTGTGCCACCAATGGGGACATGGAGTATCCCATGTCCCCTGGGTGCATGCCAATTGATCACATGGGGGGCACCAGGTGCTGGCCAGGTCCTTATGTGACCTGGTCGGCACCTGGCGGCTCCCTCTGTGCTGCTCAGGTGGGCGCTGTGGGCGCAGACCATCTCCTGCCCTCCCTGCTGACAGGGAGGCTGGCTGTGGCTGCAGTGCCTGCCTGAGCCACCCGCTGCCAAGCCCTCCTGGACCAGGAGGCAGCAAGCAGGTCAGCCAGGTGCCTGATGCTGGCTCCTGCCGTCTCCAGCCTCCGTGCTGACAGGGAGACTGGCTGCAGCCACCATGTCCACCTGAGCCATCTGGTACCAAGCCCAGCGGCCGGCACCTGACGCCAACTCCTGGCCTTTCCCTGCTGACAGCTGTCTTGGAATTGCATCCTTTTAATAGAATATCAACATCTAGCAACGTCATTGATGGTAGTTTAGGGTGTCTCCAGGTTTATTATAGCAACTTCTGACAAGGATCTCCTTTGTGACAAGAAGTTGGAAGTTGCCAAGGGGCTTATATGACATGCTGAATTTATCTCACAAAGGGCTGGGTGGGAGATTATCTATGTGAAGAAGATGCAGCCATTTCCTACAGGCTGTGGAAAATAAAGTGAGATTAGAGATAAAAGTGAACGCCTATCCTTCTTGGCTTTATGAATACATCAGACTCCCCAGGAGGTTCTCAGGAGTCAAACCAATGGAAAAGTAGGCCATTTTCCCCACCTTTCCCCCCACCTTTGTAGCATTGGTGTGTGTCTGGATCCAGGATACTATTACTCCATTTTGGAGTGACATCCCTGAAACAGTGAATGGCCCAATTTACACAACACAAATGAAATGTCTTCAGGACATTTAAAAAAAGGATTTTGGTGTGGAATTCTGCAGTTCCTCCTCCGCCACCCCCCCCATGAAGAAAAATTATTTTTCTCCAAGAATGTTTGACTTTTTACCTGAAGTCACTTTGCAAATGTTTCTTGTTTGAGGTGTGGAAAATAGAAAACATGTTATTCCCCCCTCCTTTTAGGAGCTCTTACTCTCATTTTCATCACAGCATGCACCAGCCATTTTTTTTGCCACTGCAGGATTCTCCATGGCACCAGCCCTTTGCAGAAGGTTGCCATGGAGGTTTCCTCTATTTGCAGCTCATCCACCCGCAATTTCCATCTAAAAAGTACATGAATAAAGTTAGTTTTCACTGCCAATTCAACACACGTGTCATTTTTCTCTTTTTTGTTTTTGTTTTGAGAGAGATGTCTTCAAAGCTATGAAGACTTAGCTTTGAAGACACCTTCAGCAACAACAGCAACAACAAAGGAAGTCATACATGTGCTGAATCGACAGTGAAAGCTGACTTTATTCATATGCTTTTTAGATGGAAATTGTAGGCAGATGAATTGGAAGCAGAGGAAACCTTAGTGAAAACAGTCTGCAAATGAAGGTGGCACATAAAACCCTACAGTGACAGAAAATAGTGGGCACAAGCTGCTCACAAAATGGAAGTGGGAGCTCTAATAGTGGGGGGGGACACAGGTAAAATAGTCGTTTTGGGGTGAAACACTTTCTTTGTCTGTGGTATGCAGGCAAAAAAAGCCAAAACAGTTCTTTTTAAAAAAGATCTGCAAGACGTTTTATTTGCGTTATGAAGAATGGTCTATTGAGCCGCAACTGAAGAAGCCTTTTCTAGGTCTAGATGCCAATTTCTCCTATGAATAAATAACAGTGAATTAACTTCAGATATTTCTAGATGATGCAGCTTCTGTAACCTTTATTTTATAATTTATTTAAAACATTCATAAATCTATTTCCTGACAGGACCAAGGTGGGTTAAGTTTCAATCTGTTTTAATAGGGTGTAACAAGTTGGAGTGGCAGTAGCAAACCCCAAAATATTTTTGGCAGGAAAACCTCCAATCAGCCAAATGCCACTATCCTCACAAAGGCAGTATGAATTGATTCTGGGATTAATTGATGATACCACTCTTATTGTGAAAGAAGCCAAATAAATATTTATTTACTGGTCTGTCAGTGTTTGGAGCTACTTATAGCTAGCCATCCCAGAGATAAATCATGGCCTTGTTACTGAAGCCTTACAGTTATATAATTTTCCACCCTTTATACCAAGGAGGACTACAGAATATAAACACAAGAAGACAAAAGGTTTATTTTACTTTAAGAAGAAAATAAACTGGAAATGTTCAGGACCAATTTTATATAGATGTAAAATGTCCACAGAGATGTGGAAATTTGGGCTTATTATGCATACAGGGTTCTGTCCATCACACAGGGACACTACACTGGGTTGTTCTAATTGGTGAGTACTGTGATGATCATTGGCCTTTTGCATCAGAAGTGCGGATGTTCACCCTATTGACCACTGACACAATACTTAGTTAGAATAGAAATTGGCCATTTATTAATAATGACATAAGAAGCTGGGCGTGCATAAGGGGCACATCCTGGCATACGGGCAGCAAACTCTGAACCTGGCATACGGGCAGCAACCGCTGAACCCAGGCCCTTCAGGCAGCAATTGTTGAACCTGGCACTGTCCCCCCAAGGGGATTGGGACAAAAAGTTACTAGGTGCCACTTAAGTGCATACCCATTTAGTGACACCCCTTCCTGCCGGGAGTAGCGAGCTCTCAAGCAGAGCCCCAAGGCTGTGATTGGCAATTGCTTATATCTGGCCCAGTTTAAGGTTATTGACTGAGAACCATGGCCTCCCCCACTTAGCTTCGGAGTGCTATCAGGATCGAGCTAGAATGCGCTCTTGTAATAGCTGCCACTTTACCAGGGCTGACAGCATCCCGCCATATGTGACAGGCATAACCAAACTAATCTGGCAAATGGCAGCTGCTGATGCAGCTCTCTGATCTGCAGCCCTCCCAGCATGTCAGCTGTTAGGGGCTGGTGCAAGGCCACAACCCACCCCACGTAAGAACCCTGGCCCCAAACAAGTTCCCGACCAGGGAGACAGAAAAACCCCAACGGCCACTCTCCCCTTCCCCCAACTCACCTGGCAACTTTGCAGGCCCAGAGGCCGAGGGTGGGAGGAGAGGCAACGCCCCCGCAGTGCTCGACTGAGGCCACGCCAGGCCTGAGGGTGGGAGGCAGAGCCATGGAGAGTCCCCACTGCACCAGTGTGGACACCAGCCAGGCCAGCCACCCCCCCCCACCAAAGAATGCCTGAGCCCCAGTCAGCAGAGCAGGGTGTGGGCTAAGAAGGAGGGGATGTGGCCAGTAAGTCCTGAGGAGGGACCCGTGGCAGCCAAGCCAATTGGTCCAAGGGCTGGGGAGGGATAAAAGGGAGGAAGGGGAGGCAGGTGCGAGGAGCAAGGAAAAAGGTGCAGAGAAGGAGGCAGAGGAGAGACAGGATAGAAGGAGAAAGAGAGAAGTATAGAGTTTAGAGGAGGCAGCAAGCTAGAGGCAGCAGAGAGCCCCACCCTTTAGGGAAAGGACATGGTAGGCCTAGCATTCTGTGGAAGAGGGGATGAGGAGGGAATCAGTTGTGAGGAAAGTTAGGAGCCTCGCCACCCTGTGGCTGCAACGTCTAGCCAATTTAGGAAAAACCCCAGTCACCAGAGGTAAGGACGGGCCTGACGACAGCCAAGAAGGGATAGGAGGTATGGATCCGGGTCCCCCACTGGTACCAGCCAAAGCCCTTCTCAGCAGGGATGCCTATCCTCCAGCTGTAGGACCATGATATGCAGCGCACCACATCAGGAAACTGCAACATAGACCCATGGCGGCATCGTGTCCCATTTTCAACCGTGTTGTCCAAGCCAGCTAGTATAACTATCAAGTCCCAACTGAGGCTCTGTCCTATCCAGATCGAGCAGCAAACCGACCAGCCCCATGGCCTTGCTGTATCTGAAAATCCCTACACCAGTTGGCTGACTCGACGAAACTAAAATAAATTAGAAAATTGAGGTTGCACATATGCTCTGTAAACTAACGATAACAATGGCTGACAAGCCAAATTTGTTCTGGGGTCACTGTCCTGTACCGCTGCCCCAGCAACCCTTATGCAGCATGAACACTGTCCCTAATCCCTGGTGAGTAACCCAAAGCCACCACTCAGAATCATAGTATGGAACAAATTGGCATCTAGCCAGGGGAGACTCATTCCCAATGAACCTGCAAAAAAAGAATGCTTAATTGCTGGTCATGGAGCTAGGACCGCCACTCTCAGCGACTGTTCATGAAGACCCCATGGTGTAAGTTGTGGGTAAAAATTGTCCTTCTTCCAGGCTAGTCAGCTTGGAACGACCTAGCTAGATTGACAGACCTGTGTCACCAATGACACATCGTGAAACTGAATGGCTCAGGGTTCTTCACAAGTCTTAAAAGGCACTACCACTGATTACAACAGAAAAAAGGGCGGGAAGGAGGCCCAAAAGGCCAAGGTTGGAGTCGCATAAGAAAACACCACTTCCATAGGTTGCCCACAACCTAGGTAAGGCCAATACTGTCTGTAACAGTTCTCTGGTGATAGCCTGCCGACTACTGTGAGGTTGCAGGGAAGACCCGCACCAACTATGGTCTTGCAAGCCAGAAAGAGCAGTTGAATCAGGGATCCCCAGCATTTTCAGAAAAGGAAAGGCCCCTACATGGACTACAAGTCCCATGCATGAAACCCACCACTTCCGGTAGTCAAGTACTGAAACAGGAGAGCTAAAGGAATCTCCTAACGCCACAAGAAGGTCTCCTGGCAAAGCAAGATCAAGGAAATTGCCAATCAATAAAGACTGGAGGACTCCGTCCATGGCCATGTGCTGCCCCAGTTCCATGGCTGATCTGGAAATGCCTCTGGCTGCTGGTTGCCTTGGGGGCTAGGGAGCAGAAACATCCCATCTGGCAATGAAATAGACTATCAGCAATACCACTGGTGATACCTGGAATAGACCGGCCTTAAAAGAAACACCAGTTAGTCCCCATAACGATACCAACTCCAGGACTAAGCACCCAATACCTGAACATTCCTGACAGAGATTCACCCAGTTGTTCTGTCACACCCACCCTATGTGCATCTTCCCTGTCATTACATATGATATTTGATGCCAGAGATACCATTGGGATTCATATGTATTGATAATCTGAACTAACCTGTATACAGATATGTGTAGCTGTGGGAGGGGGTGTGAGGCTTCCCTTAATTCCCCAGCTAATGAACCCTCTAGGCAGGCAGCCAAGGCCTTCAGGCCCTATAAACTGAAATTGTAGGCCTCACCACCTCTTTTTATTTTATTTTATTGTTATTTTTTAAAAATCATTTTTAGCCTGCACCAATCCTTCTCTATATAATCCCCAACAAGTGCCCTCTCAAGGTAGGCAGCACAGGACACCAAGGCCCACCCACCCCCATAAGGCCAGAGGGGAAGGGAAGGGGAAAGCGCACCATAAAAATCCACATGACAAGGGCCAAGATTTGGGGTTCGCTGATGAGTGAATTTTATATCTCCAGATGTTATGGATTACACCTTATCAACCCCTGCCAGCATAGCCAATTGGCCATGCTGGCAGGGGCTGATGGGAATTGTAGTCCATAACATCTGGAGTGCCAAAGGTTCGCCACCACGGACCTAAGTCATCCATCTCACCGGATCTGAGCAGCGATGGAAACTAGCCCACAAAGGGCTAAGGGACAAGCACTCTGTAAAGGCCACATGGCCAGTGCCACCCCAGTTTAGTCCCGTGGTCCTTGGTGTAGAAACCACTGCAGGGAAACTAGCCCTCCCTGCTCTTTCAAGCTGCCGCAGCTTCGATACCCAACAGGCCTCCTGAACTGCACAGCACCCCAGCTAAGAGAGCAAGTGCTCCACTCACTCCTGTGCTCTTTCCATTAGCCGCGGCTCAACCTAACCGGCTCCGAGTCACATAGCAGCCTCCGAGAGAGCAAGCGTACAATGCTCCTCTCACTCGCCTCTGAAAGAGGCAAAGCTGGCCGGACACTGCCTTTCATAGGCATGCCCAGCTCTCTTGTCACGTGATGGTCCCCCATCACATGACTCCACCGCCAATCAGCCCCTGGGAAGACTGCTGCTCACTCCTCCCCTGACACAAGTCCTGGGGCATGTTTTATGAACTTTCAAAATTATCAACCAGTGTTTCCTTCTGAATTCACTATCTGGTATGGAGACAAAACACAATACTTGTAGTGCTGGGGATGCTTGCCAATTGTACTACAGGGTACTGCAAGATTATTCTATCCTGCTAATTACGCTATATGTAAAACAGGTTATCCATAATTTAAAGGTAGGAAGTTTTCAGCTTACTGATATTAAACTCTTTCTTTTTGATCTGGTGCAGATGGCAGTGGACATATTAAATTGCGGGAGGGTGGTTGCGCTGTGGCCAAGGACGTTTCTCCAAAATTTGTTGAATATTCATTTCTTTTTATTGTATAACATTTTGGTGAATTGCAATATACTTAAATGTCCAGATTGTAATGGCTATTTACACAGCAATAACAACACACAGTGCTCCCCTAGGTGTACAGTTGAGGCAACTAAGGATTCCATCATCTTGACCTCCCTCATTCTCTCCCACCTTTTTACTTCCCTCTTTGTAAATAGGTTTTATTGTAATTTAAATTGCCATCTGGTTATAGATTATGCTGGATTAAGTTTTAAATTGCTCATGGTATTTATTAATAAGTGTGGGAAGCTGTCCTGCTCCCATGAGTGGAAAGGTGGGATATAAAACCATCCAACAAACAAAGTTAGTAAGTATATACAGGAGCCCCTAATAGGTAGTGTCACCATCACCAAAATGTGTGTGTGTGGGGGGGAGGTGGTCAAGTTGTAAAACAGGGAGTTAGCAGTCACAAGTGACTGAAGAAAACCTGCACCATATTTGATTGTTTTAAATCTGTTCCGAAGTCTGCTAGAGCTAGACTGTTATTAAATACTGGAGGAGTTTCTGACATAACAATCCCAACCCCACTCTCCTAGGCTAAGGCCCTGGCTCTCCTGCAGCACCCTGGTGGTCCTTTGGCATTTCTGGAAAGTGGGATGGTATCAGTCAACTTGCATGCTGTTAGGAAGCCTGTTTTTTTCCCCTCAGCCTCTGACACAAGGTTTTGGGGAACTACAGACACAGAGGTTGATTCAGATTCAGCGGCACTGCTTCTTCCCCACCTGTTCTTTCCCATAAGGCTGGTAAGAAGGCTTGATCTTGGACAATTTATCATATGATAAATTGCTGGACCAAAACATTACATGGTTAATTGCAATTGTGATTGTATTATGCTACAAATGTATTTGACAATAGTCTGAATGTTCAATTCCATATGTAGTGATTTCCCTTTAGCAAAAATATGAGAATATATTTCATAATGAGGGCATATAATTAACTCTGCCCATGACTTTTCATTATTTTGCAATTTATTTATAAACTGAGTGTGTGTAGCTGAAAAGTAGTTAATTGTATGTGGGATTTGATCTTCTTTTATTTTTTACATTAGAATAATCTTTCCTGTTTCAGAAAGACAAGGCAGGGAAAAATACATTTTAATGTAAAAAACATATATACATGTTTGTCAGGGACTCCTCCGATACAATTTGTGATGCCAACAGGAACACTTCAGATAGGACACTAAAATATGTGATTAAAAGTTTTAATAGTACTTCTCACAACAGAAATTCTCTTCATTTGCTTAGAACAAAAGTGTTTGTAGTGAGAACATATTACCCACTGGAGCAGGGGTCGGGAACCTTTGCTACCCAAAGAGCCATTTGGACCCGGTGGCAGCAGCTGGGGAGCCTCACCCCTGCCCTGCCCCGTGGCCCTGCCCCGCCCCGCCCCACACCCAGCCAGCCCTAGCTCTGCAGCTCCAGCTGCTGCCGACGACAGAGCAACTCCTCCCCCCTTCCAGAACAGGGAGAGAGTGCCTCCTCCCCAGCAGGCTCCTGCCCCCCCACCCCCCACCCCCACCAACTGGCCTGCCGGCTGTCATTCCCCTCCTTCCCCTCACTTACCCTCCCACGGCAGGCTCTGAGGCTCAGCTTCTGGCAGCCAGCCTCCATGTGACTTTCTTAAAAGGGCAATTCTCCAAAGATTGATTAAAGATTGCTTTCCCCTTTAAGCAATCTTTTGGGGATTTGCCTCTTTAAGAAAGTCATAGAGGCTGGCTGGCTGCCTGGAGCGGCAGCTGGAAGCTAGCCTGGGTAAGTCGTGGTGGCTGCCGAGGAGACCAGGCTGCGCGAGTAAGCGCTGCAGTGCTTACTCATAAGTAACCCGGTGTGCTTACTCGTGAGTAAGCGGGGCTCTGCAGGGGGGGTGCCTGGAGGGTTTTTTGTCTCTGGGCACCATTTGGACCTGGTATGCCTCTGGAAGGGGCAGCCGTGCCAGGAGCCACAGTACAAGCTGAAAGGAGCCGCATGTGGCTCACGAGCCGCGGGTTCCCGACCCCTGCACTGGAGGAATACCAATAGGAAATGTATATTCAAGTCAAGAAGGAGAAAAGCCTCCATTATCTTAGTGTATTCCAAAATATATTCAAAATCACTATGGAGTGCACATTTATCGATTATGAAAGTAGTTTAATAATTTCTGTTTGCATCATAGCTATAGAAAGTGTAGCTAATGCTTCCACAGATGCAGCAGAAATATTAACAATTGTAGTTTTTAATACACATCCAGGGATTTTAATAATAATGTAAGGCTTCCAGGTCTCTAAATTACAAGGGCCAGAATAAAGCAACCTGATCTGTGATACCCTTATTAAATCCTGATTACTGCATAAATAATGGAAGGAAGAGCCTGGAATTCAAACAGGCCACTAATGGAGCACAGCCACGACCATTAGGAATCATACTTAGTTTTAATACCCTCTTAACTTGCCATTCTGCCAAGCAGCTCAAATAGGCATACAGAAGGAGCAGCACTTAAAAAAAATGGTTTCATCTCAGACGTTCAGTGTGTGGGTGCGTACATATGTGTTTTAAGTGTGAAGGAACCATTCACGATGGAACAGCTGAGAGCCAGGCATGCTTCTCTTCCTCTACCTCCAGGCTTCTTCCTGAAATGAAAGCAATCCCCAAATTCTGGGAGACAGATAATAGTTAGTAGTGGAATTTTGGGAGTATTTTGAGTCATTTTGGATTCCCCCAACCTTACATGGAACAGCTAATTTTGGGTTTAAATTCAGTTCAGGTATATTCAAGTTTATATCCTTGAACACATAGTTTTCCATTCTTAATTGTCCTTTTTTTAATGATGCTGTGATACAGTTTGCTTACTCTTTTGATTTCTACCTTGTACCTTTTTCAAGCAAAGTCAAGCTCAGGACAGTTTCCAACAACCAGTACATACAATATAAACAATACATCTTTTTAAAATAATAATGCTAATCTAATATTATAAAATCCCTTATATATAATTTACAGATTAAAGGATGGTGCATAAGTGAGGACTAGTATAAAGATGGTAATAGGTAGATGGGGGTCAGCCATCCACACAAGGGGGCTGGGTGGGGCGTGACACTCCGGGGGCATTCTGGAGCATGGTGTGGCAGACAGCGCCGTGGCAGGGGCACAGGGCATGCGCGTGCCCCAGGTGCAGTTCCCCCTCACTCTACCTCTGCATCCACATGAGCTTCCAGGCCCAAGGAAGTACACAGGAAAGTGGGGAAAGGAGGAGGGAAGGAAAGAGATTTGAAAACATGGAGAAGTGAAAGGAAAAAAAGATGGGGGAAGGACCAAACTCAAGAAGTATGGGGAAAAGGGAAGTGAGGCCAGCTAACCCCTTTCAGGTGTTGTATGCTTGTCTGGAAATACTGCAATAAATGTATTCAGAAACAAACTGATTGTCCTGTTGCCCAAGGTTATTCACACTAAATCCCCTATTTTCTTAAGTAGATGCTTGCCAAAGCTCAAACAGAACCAGAATTCCAAATGTTTATTACTACGTACTACTTATAGTTAGAAAAACTAACTAGTTTTTCAATGATGCATAATATTTTATTGCATTATAATTTGTATTTTGAAACAACACAAAGAAGGAAATGGGGGCAGGTTTCCATAGTTTTTTAAAAAAACTTTTCATTCATTAGTAATTTTACTGATAATAGGAATGATGTCTGCATATTATAAGTCTAATCCACCCACAATTTCACTGTATTAAGTACATGCATAATGTTAGTATGGGCTGGCGATCCGGCACACTTCCCCCCCCCCCCACTTTTTTTTTCCAATGAGACTTCAAAGCTACAAAGCTGGTAATTCAGGAGGGAAAAATAAAATATTTCCCACTTTTTGCACAAGCAGGGAACGTTTTGAAAATGTCTTAAGGAAACAGAAATGCTAGGGGAAAATACACACTAGTTTGTGTTATTGGAATAAAATGTTTTGAGGGAAAATAAAACATCTTCCAAATGTTTTGAGTGAAAAACTGTGTGGAATTCCAGCAGGAAACATTTTATGTTTAAGTCTCAAAATGTTTTATTTGTGTTGTGCAAAATGGACTTGTGTTTGACTTGATACAGTGTTTAAAAGTATGTCAAGTAAGACAAGTTGACAGGGTTAACTAGTTTTTAATGTGACTGATTATCTAGTTTTTAATGTGACTTAAAGTATCCTCAGTGTACATGTGACTTCTGTCTGGAGATTCATTTTGTGTGTATTAATGTTTTGGTTTACAGGTTATAAATGTAAACCATCACCTTGCACAGCTCAATCATACAGAGAAAAATTCTGCTAGTGCAGAAATTAGTATGTTTTCTGAGTAACTTTGAAAATGGTTCAGCAGCATTCATGTAGAACATCTGTTCACTATTGTGAAATGCTTGACTTCATTTTTACTAAGTATTCTTTTTTAAAGGTATGTATTTACTAACACTAAATACTTCAACATCATAACATTAAGACCACGCCAATGGGTGAGATAACCAACCCCTGTCGGGTCTTGTTGATTAATTATATCCCCCAGCTACTTAATCTTTTAATGCATAAGAACATAACTAATTTAATTAGGTGTCTTTATGTTGACAGAAAGTTTTAGAACCAATACATTGTGAAAGAACAATGTGCCATATATCCTTTTATACATTATCAAAGCAGATCTGCTGCATATGTCTGGCCTTTTGTCTGCATATTAAAATTATAATCTGTGTAAGGGTTAGACATAACTGAAATAATGACACTTTTTACATTTCCCTGTACAGCTGCACTGGCCTTGCAGACAATTTCGTGGTCCAGAAGGTGAAAAAAGCAATAAGGGGGATGACTATTTTTGATCTGCTCCTAACCAGTAACAATGACCTGATTAGTGGAGTGGAAGTGGTAGGATCCTTAGTTGGGAGTGATCATGTTCTCCTGGAGTTCGTTATACAGTGGAAAGGGGATGCTAAACATAGTCATACACACATTCTAGATGTTTAAAAAAGCAGATTTTAGTAAGTATAGGAATCAACCAGGTGTGATCCTGTGGTAAAAAATACTAAAAGAGAAGGGAGTGCATGATGTCTGGGAGTTTCTTAAAAGTGAGATTTTGAGGGCACAATTTCAAAGTTCCAATGAGGAGGACAAATTGAAGATGTCTAAGGAAAGCAGGATGGCTGTCTAAAGAACTTTCAACTGAGCTAAGATTTTAAAAGGACATGTATAAGAAATGGAAAAGGGGGGAAATCACCAAAGAGAAATTCAAATAATCAGGATGTGTAGGAAGAAAGTCAGAAAAGCTAAAGCTCACAATGAGCTAAGGCTTGCTAGAGAGGTTAAAACAACAAAAAAAGCTTTTCTTGTTTTGTTCATAGCAAAACGAAGAAAAAGATAGGATAGAGTCAATGTGTGGAGAAGATGGCAAAATGTTAACAGGGGATGGAGAAATGGCAGAACTACTCAACACCTTTTTTGCCTCAGTCTTTTCCCAAAAGGAAACAGTGCTCATCCAGGGGAAAATAAAACAGAAGATACAGTAGGAGAAATTCAGCACAGAATAAATAAAAAGTTAATGCAGGAACCCCTGGCTACTGTAAACGAATTCAAATTTCCAGGGCCTGATGAACTGCATATTAAAAGAATTGGCAGAAGTAATCTCAGAACCACTTGCTATAATCTTTGAGAACTCGTGAAGAACAGGAGAAGTCCCAGTGGACTAGAGGAGGGCTAATGTTATCCCCATCTTCAAAAAGGGGGAAATGAGGACCCTAATAATTTCCATCCAGTCGGCTGACATCAATACCAGGTAGGATTCTAGAACAGATCATTAAACAGACAATCTGCCAGCACTTAGAAGGGAATACTGTGATCACAAAAAGTCAGCATGGGTTTCTGAAAAACAAGTCATGCCAGACCAATTTTATCTCTTTTTTTGATAGAGTGAGAAACTTGGTAGTTGAAGGGAATGTTGTGGACATAGCATACCTTGATTTTAGTAAAGCTTTTGACAAGGCACCCCATAATATTCTTGCAAGTAAGCTAGTGAAATGTGGACTTGACAATGCTACTATTAGATGAATTTCTAATTGGTTGACTGACTGAACTCACAGGGTACTCATCTATGGCACATCTTCATCCTGGAGATAAGTGACTAGTGGGGTGCCACAGGGTTCTGTCCTGGGCCCAGTGCTATTCAATATATTTATCAATGACTTGGATGATGGAATAAAAGGCATGCTAATCAAATTTGCAGATGAAACCAAAATAGGAGGGGTAGCTAATACCCAAGAGGACAGAGTCAGAATTCAAAATGAACTGGACAGATTAGAGAGCTAAGCCAAAACAAACAAAATGAATTTCAACAGTGATAAATGTAAGATACTACACTTAGGCAGAATAAAATGAAATGCACAGATATAGAATGGGTGACACCTGACTTGAAAACACTACATGCGAATGGGATCTGGGAGTCTTAGACAACAAACTGAACATGGGTCAGCAGTGTAATGCGGCGGCCAAGAAAGCCAATGTGATTTGGTGCGGTATCAATAGGAATCTTGTGTCTAGATCGAGGCATGTAATTGTACCTCTCTGCATTGTATACTGCATTGGTTAGACCTCACCTGGAATATTGTGTATGGTTCTGGGAACCACAATTCAAGAAGGATATTGATAAGCTGGAATGGGTCCAAAGGAGGACAACCAGAATAGTAAAATGTCTGGAATCCATGCCTACGAGGAGAGACTTAGGGAGCTGGGTATGTTTAGTTTGGTGAAGCAAAGGTTAAGAGTTGACATGATAGCCATGTTTAGATCTTTGAAGGGATGTCATGTTGGTGAGGGTGTTTATGTATGTAGTTTATTTCTCAGTTTAAGTGAAGCTCTCTTATGTTTAATGATTTCTGAGGTAAAAAGGCTGGTCTTTATCTAGATAACTATTGATATCATAAAATGGTGCATAAAGCTACATTCTGTTGGTTACTCTGCTAACAGAATCATATAGAAATATACCTGTTGCTTTTCAGGTTATGGGTCCAGCTATCCCCCCAGCAAAGCCCACCTGTGCTAAATGTGCCAAATGTTTCAGTGGTGTGCAGTGTAGCCCAGTCTAACCAGAATATTGCAAGCCAACCAGTACAGTTCAAGTATTGAATAATCAGAAATCATTAGAAACTAGTCTTAACTGAGAGAAAAACAAAGCTGAAATAAGACTATTTTAAAAGGCTATCATAATGTTCCTGTAGAGGACAAAGCAAAGGGAAATATGCAACAAATTCCCGTACTAACTACAAATAACCATCAACAATGGAGAAAAAAGAGTAACTGTTTCTATACGGCAATAAATAAATCATTTAATTTATTACATTCCAAATTCCTTCGGAAACTAATGGGGCTCCCTAGATGTGTGCCTTATGCCGCGTTGTGCATTGAGATGGGCCAAACAACTCTAGAAACCTTGGCATGGATAAGGGCCATAAAATATTGGCTGCATATACATTTTCTAGTGGGATCCAATAGCTATATTCCCTCTCTGTTATCAGATCACTTTATTTCAGAATGGTATACTTTGATCTTTAGAAAGGTTGAAGCTATTGGTTTCCCCTTGGAATCACTCCTTATGCTCACAAAGGTGGAAGCCTTCAGACTAGTTAAGAATAGGCTCTTGGATCTTGATTTTCATAATTTGATTTGTGCTGCCAAGACAACCTGTTCTCCGACTACATTATTAATCCCATGCGAGCGCAGAATTATGGCAACATATTTGCATCTGCTGATTAATCCCACCCAGAGGAGAGCCTTGGCTACTGCAAGATGTAATGTGCTGCCATCAGCTCTGCTGGAGGGAAGATTTAAGAATATGGAACGTTCTAAAAGAGTTTGTTCATGTGATATGACTACGGTTGAAACACTTGACCATTCTTTGTTAATATGCCCTAAATACAATAAGATACGCATGAAATACATGAATTCCATTTTCTTGAAATGTTCTCAGTGGCATGAGTGTTATAAGATACCCAATCTCCTGAACAGCTCTGATGTGCTCTTTTGTGAAACTGTTGCAAGTTTTATACTGGAAATTAGTAATTTTAACTGTATTTCTTAACCTTGTTTTGTTTTAAAATTTTGTCCTGTTTTATATGCCAATACAGGCTTGTGTTGTTGTGTTAAACTGTTTCTATAAAAGCAGAACAGAGTTTCAACTGTATTGAGTGTCCCAAGCCTGAACAAAATGTAGAGGAAATTAGAAAATGGGAATTACATGATGCAATTGCTACTAAAATAATTTATGCATATTTAGATGATAGCTAATTTATGTAAACGAATATGAAACTGCAAAACAAATGTAACAAAAACTAGAAAACACATTTTCTCAGAGTAGTTATAGAACGCAGAATAGATTGATTAAGCAAGTAGTGAAAATAAGATTAGAAGACACAGAAACTTGTGAAAAATGTATGAATAATCTTTTGACAGTATTTAATAAACTAAAGTTAACAGGACTAGAGTTTAAGGAATAATAGAAAATTGGCTTTCTAATGGGGAACTCTTGATTAAAGTTTTGATGCATTTGTCTCAGTCTTAAAGGGAAAAAAATGTAAGCAATTTGAAAACTCAGACCAGATTGTGAGATGATTGAGAAATGGAATAAAAAAGGTTCAAATTATGCTATGACTCAATACAGTGCAGGGAGAAATAGATTTAGAAGTCAAGCATCAAAATGCTTCAACTGTGAAATGCATGGTCATATTGCAAAAAACTGTAAGTTAAAGAAAAATTTATGTCAGTAATAGATGTAACATATATGTAAACAGAAAGACAAAGATAAATAATTATTCAAAACAAAGTCAGAGCAAACATAAGAATTTTAAAGAGCATTCACCAGATTCCCCACAACATGAGAAGGGGTTTACAATCTATATATGTAAAAAGCTAACCATGAGTTTGTTGGTAACAGGTCACCTCCCAAACAGCTGGACCAAATGGTGTGAAATTTTCACACGTCATCCAACATGCCTCCTTCCTTGTTCTTACCTCCTTCACCCACAATGGGACCACTCCTGTGCCACGCAAAACCCAAATTTCCACCAAAACACAGCTGCGTATGCCCACCGCTCACATTTGAATGCCTCCACCACCCGCCAGGCAAACTCGCCTATGGCCTGCCACCACCCTCCCCCTCCACCTCACAATGCGCATGCCCAACATTGCACAGCACACAATCTTCCAACGCACTCACCCTTCATTTCACCGCCCGATTGCTGTGAGCTGCCACCTTTCAGCTCCTATCCTTGCTGAGCCATGCACCTGGGACCAGTCTCTCTCCCCTCAAACCGCCTCCTGCTCTTCCATCCATGGCCCACACACAGACTCCCCCCAACCTCCCACGCCCCACTCAGTACACAACAGCCCCATCCCCACCTCACCCCTGCTGCTGCCACCATTGCCTCCTCCTTGCCAAACAGGCCCCACGCAAAGCTCTCCAACAGCGGTTGCCCTGGTGGCTCCCTGGCCTGCCGCTCACCCACCAGCACGAGCCACACTTGCCCTCCTGCACACACTCCAGCAGCACCGACCCATCCATGCTGTCACTGGCCACCTTCCCCACCCTCCCTCCCCCACCCCTGAACTTTCCCTGGCCCACTGGGAGGTGCAGCCTGCCCAGCCGGCTTTTGCCCTGCCCTGCACTGTGCAGGGACGCCCCTAGGATCGCCCTCCAGCCGGCTGCTGGCCCCTAGACCAACACTGGTCAATAGTTAACAGGACAAACTAACCCCAGGGACCATCCAGGGTAGATATCACCCTAGAGAGATGGGGTGAGTACTTTTCATAAGTGTTTGCCGAAACAAATCCCACCCAAGCAAATGGTGTTAGCGAAAGCCCAGTGGGACCAAGCTGGGATCCGGTGACTTACCAAGAGATCATCCCCTTGATACAAAACCTGAAGTCAAATAAGGCCCCAGGCAGCAATGCCATCATCCCCAAATTCTGAAACCCTCTATGGTGGGCAAATTTACTAGCTAATCTTTTTACAAGGATCAATGAAAAGGGGATAATGCCGAAGGCATGGACGTCCTCCGTGCTGGTCCCAATATTCAAAAAAGGAGACCAAAATGAACCAGCAAATTATCGACCTATTAGTCTGCTTTCTATCATTGGGAAGATTTATGCCAAACTTCTCCAAATCAGACTACAGACATGGGTCAAGCAAAACAATATTATTGGACCTGAACAAGTGGGCTTCTCCAAGGGGAAATCAACACTAGACCAGGTTCTTGTTCTGGCCCACTTAGCCAACAAATACTCCAAAAACAGCTCTACTAAATTAAGTGTGGCCTTTTTGGATCTTAAGGGGTCATTTGACTCTGTGAACAGAGAAAAGCTCTGGGGAAAACTTGCTGCTCTTAATATCAATTCAAGACTTCTTTTTCTGATAAAACAACTGCACACCCAAAACTCATGCCAGATAAAAGACCACGGGGGATTTTTGTCGAACCCGTTCCAGGTAAAAAAGGGAGTCAAACAAGGCTGTGTACTAGCCCCCTTATTTAACATCTTCTTACATGACCTCCCCATAGCCCTGGCCCAAGTGGATGGGCACAGCCCTAAGATCGGCCCAAAGCATGTCCCTCTCCTGTTATTTGCAGACGATGCAGCCCTATTATCCCTTTCTCGTGTGGGTCTAACAAGACTTCTGCATGGATTCATTGACTTTTGTGAGACAAATCATCTACAGGTGAATTATGACAAAACTAAGATCCTGGTTTTTGGAAAAAGCAGTAAAAAACAAGTCTGGAAGATAAAGGGCCACTACATTGAGCAAGTTAAAAATTTCAAATATCTAGGACTCTGGTTTAGCAATAACTTGTTGTGGTCCACTCATCAAAAATATATATTGGCTCGGGCCCAATCAAACGCAAATGCCACTAGGAGGTTGTATCATTCTAGGGGCAACCAATATATTCCCCCAGCTCTGCAAGTTTTCAAGGCAAGGGCAAGAGCATAACTGCTTTATGGAGCGCCCATTTGGTTAACACCCAGCAACAGTGCCATTAGATCATTCCATTCTAAATTTCTGCATAAATTATTTGGCATGCCAAACTGCATCCCATATGCAGTTCTATGTCTAGAATCTGGCCAATACTCTATAGAGGCCACTATCTGGTTAAACATCATAAAATTTTGGCTGCATATTCATTATCAAAGCTCCGACAACTCACTGACGCAACTCACCTTGAGAGAACTCCATCACTCTAAATGGTGCACAACAGTTATAACAAAGATTGGGGAATTGGGCTATGATAGTGACTCTCTGAACATGCTAACCCTTACTGAGACATTCGCCCTCATCAAAGAGCGGCTACTAGCAATGGATTATCAACAACTGCAGAGCTTGGCCAACAAATCCTGCTTGCCAATGAACGTGGCAATTCCATTTGTGCAGGGAAACCCAGCCTACTATATTGCAGTGCTTACCAACCCTATATATAGGAGAGCCTACATGCTGGCTAGATTTAACATTATGCTATCCCAGCTCTATAGAGGAAGACTCAAGGGTCTACCAAACAATAAGAGGCTTTGCCCCTGCAGTCCAGGGCAGTTGGATTCCATTGTGCACATTCTCCTCCACTGCCCAGCTTGTTATTACAAATCATTGACTCTATGAAAACCCTGACAGAGCTTGATAAAGTAAATATTCTCTTAAACTGTAATGACCTTGACTGTTGTCTTGCAGTGGCAAAGTTTCTGGCTGAGGTTTGCGAACTGAACTTATGATCCAGTGTGAAGTTTTATCTAGTAATTTTAACTGTATTTATATTGTATGTTCTGTATGCCAATAAAGGCTTATTGAAATTGAAATTGAAATAGACCAACACTGCTTGCCACCTCCAAGGGAGAAAAGCAGCCCAGGGGTTTCAGCCCCCGAGGAAGGGAAGATTTAGACTATGGGGGGTGCTGCCAGATACCCCAACCTCCCCCCCCAGCAGCCACACAAACTCTTCAAGATGGAAATGAATTGAGCTTCCAGCAGAGCGGTAGGCCCCACCAGGAGGTTGCCAGCCACCCTCCCAGCCAGGTTTCACACGCTTAAGGAAGAGGTACCCCCCCAGATAACACCTTGGGAATCAGGGATCACTTTTACAGGTATCATCCTTTGGGTAGGGCTGGCAGGTTCCGTATATTCCAACCCTTTTCACAATGGCGTGCCAGGGAAGTGTGTCTTTGCCCAGTAGGGGGATATCTGTGGAATGTTCTGCCATAAAGCCCAACTCCCTAAGCATTCATTTTCTACAGGGAAACTGAGCTACTCTGCAGGCTGCATATGAGTTGCAGTTCCAGCAGACCTTCACTGTTTTACACTCATACCATGTCATCCCACTGCCCCACAGCAAGTGTTAAGTGGGGTCCTGCAGCAGCAGCACCAGTGACCTAGGCCCCACATAACCCCCCTCCACAAAAGCCAGCTGGGCCCAGGCCTTCCCACTTCCACCACGCCCTCTAGACCTCCTCGAGTGACCTGCACGCCCACGCCTCCACGTTCAGCCACAGCAATGCGTGGCTGGGTACGCTAGTTTGAAATAATATTTTGAATTCAGGAAAATGGATAATTGACAGTGGATGCATAAATCATAGCAGAAAAATTCTTCAAAACTATTGACAAAAATGTAAATGGAATGCTTCATATAGCAAATGGCGCAAGTATAGAAATTCAAGGATCTGGAAGTGGATATCTAAAATTTAATTTACCACAAAATATTGTTGAGCACAGTGTTAGAAATGTATTGTATTTACCAGAATTAAACTGTAATATGTTAAGTGTGTCAGTTCTAGATTAAAGAGGGTTTGCTGTATACTTTGAAAAAGGTAGATACACCGTGTATAAGAACAATGTACTTTATGCACAAGTGTTTGAAAATAATGGTTTTTTTGAACTAAATTTTTCTAAACCAT
This sequence comes from Sphaerodactylus townsendi, assembly GCF_021028975.2. NCBI lineage: Eukaryota > Metazoa > Chordata > Lepidosauria > Squamata > Sphaerodactylidae > Sphaerodactylus > Sphaerodactylus townsendi. The sequence continues at coordinate 82,841,803 of NC_059431.1, read as the reverse complement.
ATACAAACAGAGCTCAATTGTGCACTGAGAAAAATAATTTGGAACTGTGGCATAGAAGACTCGGTCATAGGGATACAATGGCAATACGTGAACTACAAAGCAAGGGCCTTGCTACAGGAATCAAAATAAATCCACGTCAGCAGGATAAAACAACAAAATGTATATACTATATTATAATGAAAGGTGTCTGACCTTTTGAACCAAGAACAGAAAAGAGGAGATCTAGAGTGTTGGACATTATACATAGTGGTGTTTGTGGACTTTTTAATGTACCATTGTTGGGAGGAAACAGATATGCTTTAATATTTGTTGATGATTTTTCGAGGTACTGTGTGACGTACATACTGAAAGAAAAGAGTCAGATGAACAAGATGCTGAAGAAATATGTTGCTATGGTAACAAATAAATTCCAACGGAAACCAAAAACCTTCCAAAGCGACAATGGCGGTGAGTACATCTCACACAATTCACAAGAATATCTTGAAGGCAGGAATTCTGCACAGAAGGAGTGTCACTCTCACACCAGAAAAACAATGGGATAGCAAAAAGAAAACTTAGATATTTACTAGAGATGACCAAATGTATGTTAGCTGATGCAAGAGTATTGAATAGATTGTGGGCAGAAGCCATAGTCACATATATTCAGAAGCGATTGCCAATAAAAGGCAGCACTGATACACCATATCAACTATGGCATGGCAGACTCCCAGATATGAAACATATCAGATTATTCGGCAGCAGAGCATACACATATATACCAAAAGAAAGAAGACAAAGACTAGATCCCAGAACAGAAGCACCTATCTTTGTTGGATACAGAGTGCTGAACACCAGAACACAGAAAGTAACAGTTAGACACGTGGTCTATTTTGATGAAACAAAGCAACCTGGTCAAACACAAGAACTAGTAGCAAAACCAGAGAGAAGACTGATAATACCAAGTATAATGAATAGTGATCCTGATCAAAAGGAAGAAGATATCACAGAAAGTGAAAGAAACACAGAAAAAGAAGGGGGCATAGATGAAGATACCATGGATGGTGAAGCAAATGAGGCACAAAGAACAAACCAAATTCCTGACCAACCCAGTCACCCATCACGTATCAGTAAAGGAATCCCAGCACCATGACTATCCTACGTTGCAAAATTACCACCCAACAAGAAAGCAACTGGATATAAAAGGGTGTTCAAAGCAAAACCAGATGCAGAAGGAAAGTTTGAAAGCAATATAAGTAGAAAAGTCAGTGCACCAACACAGAAAGACTTGGATTCATTAATGCATGCATGCAAGTCTGAGAAGGGGTGTTGGAATTTACAGCCTTGCTTGCATGCAGAAGCAGGGAATTCTGGGAAATCTCCATGAACATTCTAAAGGTAACTGTTGGAAACAGTTGCTCCCTGACTGTTGCTGAAGAATGATGTGTTCTGTTTAACCAAAAAGGCTTTGAGTGAAATGTTTAATATTATAGTCTATGCTTGAAATTGTGATCAACTGTGAATGTAGCTATATATAAGTGACACTTAGTTTATGTATGTAGGCTGTTTGCGTGCAGATGTACGGATTCTGCTTCCCTCACAAACCAAACACACACTTAAAATTTGTTGGAAGGAAATGGCTGCAGCCCGGTTTATTAACAAATAATGCCTAACTCTTTTGGAAGCTGGGTAGGCATATCGGGGCACATCCTGGCCACCAGGCAGTGCACCGTGGAACCTGGTCACTGTCAGATCCACAGCTGACCCCTGGCCCTTCAGGCAGCACACTGCTGAACCCAGCACCGTCCCCCAATGGGGACCGGGAGAGGAGGTTACTAGATGTCACTTGGGTGCCTACCCATTTGTGACACCCCCTCCTGCCAGGGATAGCGAGCTTGAAACAGGGCTTTCAGGCCAACATCCTCAAGCCCAGCCCTATCCCCAGACCACTTATTGAGGCCCCTGCCTAGGGAGGTCTGGCATGCAAGCCTGCCTCCCCCAAAGGATGTGCCCCTATGCCCTGAATCCGCCCAGACTGCAACGAATGTCTGCCATAAATAACATACAACAAAATAACAGCCCAAAACTCAGGGAGGGAAGGTGGGTTCCGCCTGCTGGCAGCCTTGCAAAGGAGGCCGGGTGGAGCGGGCATGGCTTAACTAGCCTGCTTGGCTCCCATGTCACATGACGGTTCCGACTCCGTCACGTGACTCGTTGATCAGTCGATGGGAGGGGGAACCGATCGCTCCTTCCTCCCCTGCCGCAATAGCGCCCCTGGTAAGTCCGGGTGCGCTTTTTGCGTGCAGATGTGCAGATTCCACTTCCCTCACAAACCAAATACACACTTAAAATTCGTTGGAAGGAAATGGCCACAGCCTGGTTTATTAACAAATAATGCCTAACTCTTTTGGAAGCTGGGCAGGCATATCGGGGCACATCCTGGCCACCAGGCAGCGCACCGCTGAACCTGGTCACTGTCAGATCCACAGCTGACCCCTAGCCCTTCGGGCAGCGCACCACTGAACCCAGCACTGTCCCCCAATGGGGACCGGGACAGGAGATTACTAGATATCACTTGGGCGCCTACCCATTTGTGACACCCCCTCCTGCCAGGGGTAGCGAGCTTGAAACAGGGCTTCCAGGCCTGCATCCTCAAGCCCAGCCCTACCTCCAGACCTCTTATTGAGTCCCCCACTAGGTAGGTCTGGCATGCAAGCCTGCCTCCCCCAAAGGATGTGCCCCTATGCCCTGAGTCCGCCACTGAGCTGCAGCAAGCAGCTCCCGTAAAGCTCTCATGTTTTTTCAAAGGCATTCACGGTTGGATTCAACTGGTTGTTGTGGGTTTTCCGGGCTGTGTGGCCATGGTCTGGTAGATCTTGTTCATAATGTTTTGCCTGCATCTGTGGCTGGCATCTTCAGAGGTGTATCACAGAGAAAAGTCTGTTACACACTGTGTCCAGATGCAGAGAGGGCTAAGATAGGGACCATTCACATGAGATTTGGAGCAGAGAAACAGTAATGGACTCTGTAGTATTTAACACTTTCTCTGCCCGCTACTTTTCTGCTTCAGATCTCTCTCACACACACATATCGATCTGGAAATGCAAATGTGTACTTGGAATCCAGCAGGAAACAGCAGTGGTTGAGCAGAGAAGTAGTTACTGAAGAAAATATTAAGCACATTCACCTACTACATGGTGTTTTTCTGTCAGTCATCTTACTTAAGTTAATGTTTACTTACAAAAAGCAACTAATCAGCTTTTCTTACACATATGCATTCAACACATAGTTTCACCTTCACTTCTGGAAAAGTGTTTTTTGTTTGTTACAAACAGGAACTATGTTTACAAAGTTGGTCTTTATGGAGTTCACAAGGGTCACCTTATTTCTTACTAAGAAAGAGAGATTACTTATTGCTGACTGTAGCTACTGTGATTGTGAGTTATTGTTTACCTGTGCAGGAATATTATTTATAAGCTGGCCTGCAGTAATGTGACACAAAAGCTAAACTAGTTTTTATTTGTGATAGAACTGATCATAAGTCACCTATTGGTTCCTAGAGAGATCTGCCAGTTTGACATTTGTATATACCTTGAAGGCAGATATCAAATGTTAGGTCTGAATTTTGAAAAAAAATATATTGAATCTGATATTTTTATGGCACACATTGTTACTTGTACTATTCTAAAATTACTCCTTTTTCCTTTGGCATCCTATCTAAAAAACTTCAGGATGTCTAACAATATATACAATCCAAAAATGTATGAAAATATCAAAGGATATATTAACCTTGTACTTTGCCAACCCCAGCGATAAAAGCCAAGCTGTGTGAGTGTTTTCTAACATAGCTTTAGGAAATGTTTAAACTCTGTTTGAAACTGCTGGAAAAGTGGTTTCTGTAACAATGACATATTTGTCATGCATTGTTATTACTCTAATGAGATCACCCAGAGCTCATTGCATTAGGGCTTGGTTAAAGTGTAACCACTTATTCACACATGTAGCTTCAAGGCAACTGAAACTTGATAGTTAAACTGTAACGTGAATTCTATACTATTGTTGGAATTTAAGTTTTGTTGGGTTAATACTCTTCCAATAACTAGAGGGCATCATCTTCAGACTTAAGAAAATGTCAGTATGGAACAGTTGTCATTCTAGTGCAAGGAAATGCTCTTAAATATTGCATTTTGTGGAACAACAGAAAGAGTAATTAATCAAGGCTCTTAAAAACAAACAAAAAACTAAACGAATAAAAAGTCATATTAACCAGTACTGTTGTAAAATTGACATAACTACATTCAAAGTTTTACTCATAATTTTATAAGTGTATTTAATTGCAGGTGACATGCAACATCCCTGTCCCAATAATTCAGAATGAAATAGTGGTGCTTTAGTACTACTAATGAAGTATAATGTAGTATGAGATCAGTATGCCATAAATGCAAAGACTCCAATCCCATGTGTATGTATTTGAATTAGGAAGACTGTTCCATAATATTTCATTTTTAGTTTTCAAATAAATAGAAACATGTGTCAGTTGCTGGGAGGTATGACACTGGCATGGAAAGGTTAAGAGCTGTTGCTGTTCCCACATGGCCTCAGATTTGTACCATTACCAAATGCAGATGGATTTTCCAAGCTGTAGTAAAACATTAAGTCCATGCATATTTTTTCTGGGTAACTTTTAGCTGAAAAATAAATAGAGGGACAGGATGAATCACTGGCTTTCTCCCTGATGTTGTTTCTGTTCACCTTACTCCACTCATTGGCCCATTTCGCATGGGCCATAAAGACCAGCGTGAGACCAGTAACAATACTGCTGTGGGGAGGACTTCGCACAGCTTCAATGGCTGGAGTGAAACCACAGTGGCCCACCTCTCCCACAACAGTGTTTTTCTGACTCGAGCACATTTTTTGAAAAACAGTGGTGTCCACCCGGTGCCAAGCAAATGGCACCGGGTGGACACCGCCATTTTCCCCATGCCGCTTCAGTTCCCCTCTTACCTTCTCTTGGCTGCTGTCCCACTGCAGAGTTAGGGGACATACCTCCTGGCCTCCGGCTCCAGAGGCATCACCATGGCCACAGGGGCATGTCCCATGGCCTTTCCAGAGTGACAGCAGCTGAGAGAAGGTAAGAGGGGACCTGAAGCAGCGGGCTGCCATGCAAAGGCAGCCCTGCGGACCACTGGGAAACCGGCACCATTTGCAGGACAGTGTGCAAATGGCCCTGAGGGATGCACCGGCATCAAGTATGATGGTGCACCGCCGCTCATGTAGCCTGTGTGGGAAAGGCCCTAGTCTCATTTTTTTAACTGAAGTTTTTGCTTCAGATCTTCTGTCCCCAAGCCTTTAGAGAATTTGTGGTTGAACTTCCTTGGAAAAGCAAGGACTCCAGACTCTTGATCTAGAAAGAATGCAACTATGTCAGCAATATACAGGGAGATGGAGGCATTTTGGGAATGGGAGTTGTACAGGGTTTGGAGGCTCAGACTCTGTTGCTGGAGTCTGCTTCACTCCAACTCTCCCCAGAGAAATAAAAGAAGGAATCTCTGTCAAAAATGGAGGGGAAACTCTGGAAGAGAGAGTGTTGCCCTATATGCTGACAGATACCTCCCTTTGTAGGCACACTGAAAAAAGTAGACTGGAACTTCGGGTAATGTGAAACAGAATTTGTAAAGTTTATTTGACTGGAAAATGAAGGCTTAGTTGAATTGAGAGGTTTTAAACGCTTGTTGTTTACAGAAAGTAAAAAAACTTCTACTTGCGAGGTTACTCAGTCAGTTACGATAAAGTTTTCCATTTGGTCACACGCAGGTGGCCAATATACTTCTTTTCTTAAAGAGGTTCTGGTTTTTAAGCTTTCTCCTACACACAGGTTCTAATTTACTTCAGCTTTCTCTCACAGAGGTTTCAGCTTTTAGGTGTTACACACACAGACACTAGATTATCTCTGATCCACACCCTTTCTAGTTCACACAACCAGCCAAGTCTTAAGACTGGAAGGACGCCACTCGCCACCTTCCCTTGCAGTCCCCTGTTAGGGCCTAACTGGTCCCTTTATGGACTGGTCTTCTCCTGACTGGGCTTTGAACTGGGGTTGGACAGACACTAGTCTGGACAGCCAAGCTCCCAAGCATCTAAGTGGCTGATTCACCTTCCACCAAGCCCAGGGCTTTCCCTCACACTCTATCAAGCCTCCTCAGCCTGACTAGAGCAATCTGACTTCTGGTCAGAACACACAAGCAGTGACAGATCTCCCTTCCTGATCTCTCTCTGCTTTGGATCTTGGTCCAAGCACGAACCAAGGAAAAAGAACCCACAGCACTCTAGCTGCCTCCTTTTCTTCTCCCTGGCAATTTCCTCCAGCCAATCAGGACTGAGCAGGACTTTCAGGGCAGTCTCTCACTGGAAACCACTTCCCAAATATGGGCATTTGTCACAGGCAGCTATAAAGGGTTCCTATCTATCTATCTATCTATCTATCTATCTATCTATCTATCTATCTATCTATCTATCTATCTATCTATCTATCTATCTATCTATCTATCTATCTATCTATCTATCTATCTATCTATCTATCTATCTATCTATCTATCTATCTATCTATCTATCTATCTATCTATCTATCTATTGGTTAGGTTTATATACCGCCCTCCCCTGGAGGGCTCAGGGTTAGGGGTTAGGGTTAGGGTTAGGGTTAGTTACTATCATACAAGTATCTGATAATTTTGACTCCACCCATTTAACTGGGGTCTTGAATTTGGTTGGTTGGAATTACTTGGTACATTTTCAACAAGCAGCCAACATGAACAGTGGACGTGGGGAGGGAATGTGAATGTGCCACTGCTGCTAAATAACATAAGTTCCTATGTTACTGTAAATAAGTTACGTATGTAAACTATATCAAACTGATCATTCAAAATTTACTCTTTTAAATTCAGTATCTAAATGGCATTACAACTACCAAAGTACCATTTTAAAAAACAGATAGCAATAACTATCAGTATATTGCTGTCTTGATTTTGGAGAAAACGAATGCTTTTTATCATCCTCCCTTTCCTTATAACTGAAGATGTGATGCTGTTTTATAGTCTCATAAAAAAAATAAGCCCATTGCATTTGGGATTACATTTTGTGCTCACTGTATTAGCAGGGTAATTCAAATCCAAATAGCAAGTGTGGATTTTATCGACTTTGATGAGATGTTGCTCCTTTAGAAATTAAATTGAGCTAGAGAAACATTTTGGCTGCAATCCTTCGCAGAATTATGCCTAATACATAACTATATTCAGGATTTCAATCTAGGTAGTAAATTTGAAAATGGGAAAAAATTATCCACTAAGTTGTAGGAAAGTTGTTGTTTCTTACATCTGTGGTATGACTTTGCAAATACAGAGGCAATCTGATGCCAAAATACTCCATTAAGGACAGAATGAAAGCATAACCACACAAAGTAAACAAATGCAAAAATGGCAATCTGCACTTGGTGGCCAGCTGAGTAATCTTAACTGTGTAGAATATCATTTGTTAACTTAGTGTGATTTTATATCCCACTCTGTTAAAAAATTACTCTGAACAGTTTAGAACAATTAAAATATAATTAACAGTTAACTGGTAAATAGTAAAGAATAATAAAACGTTATATACATTATGAACATTATGTAATTTCCTACTAAGCCAGGGGTGAAAAACCCCACAACAAAAATGTGATGAAATACCTCAGAAACTGGCAATTATTGTGAAACTCATGTTATGATGCTCATGCTTTTCCAAATACATAGCAACATAATACCCTATATTGTTAAGAAAGCTGGGTTCCACTGATCTCCCTTTTTCTTTTTATTTCTTGTCCTGGATTAGGTTATAAGGATTCATAGATGGCATTGTAAAACCTCAATAAACTCTGGCTTACTTCCTTAAAAAAATTTATGCTTGCCTTTCTACCCTATTAGACCCCCAGCGTGATGAGCAATCAAAAATATTAAACCCACCTTGAAATTACAAATACATGCATGCATGCATATATGTGTGTGTGTGTAAATCAGAAATATTTATCCACAGGTGGAAGACAATGATATAGGAGGACAGAGGACGCTCTGTAAGGAGGAAATCACATTGTTTTGGCACCCCAAACAAGAAAACACTTTTTTTGGTTACTTTCCATCTCATCTCAGATGGCAAGAGAACCCCTGAAAATCACTGCAGTGCTTGAGTAGGTTCATATGAATTAGGCAGTCGTTAAGCTATGCAAGTCCCAAACTGTATGTCAATACTAGCACCTGAATTGGACCTGGAAGCAAATTGGGAGCCAATGTAGGAGGAACAAGGCTGGAGTGGTATCGTCCCTATGACCCATTCCAGTCATTAACTTAAAAAGGGGGAACACAAACCTACCCTATAAAAAAAGTCAGGATCCAAAAAGCTGTGGGAATGTTAAAACCTTAAGTATACACAGACTATTTGTATTATAGTGTACTCACAACAATCATATTAAAAAAACATTTACTTGGTGGACATTCAATGGAAATATAAATCTAGCTGTTACATCTCCAATAATACCCCCTCCAAAAAAACAATAGCACATAAACTGTTAAAAAGATTGATATGACAGCACAGTGCTCAGCCATACCCATTCACTGTGAAAGTTGATCTGATATGGAAAAATTGGTAATACTCTGATACTGCTTAAAATATGAACTCCTAAATAAGTGGAAATGGCTATTAGCAGTAATTATAAGCTCTATATTTGATTGAAGACTAATAGACAATCCTTACTAGTAGTTTGGTTACTTTTGCACTATTGTAATGTGTGATCTGTAATTTTGTGGGTATCTTTGTTTATAAATTTTGACCTCTGAGGAAAACCTTTAGGTTGAAATGCATTAGGTCAATCTCGGCAACAGCTTACCATATATACTCATGTATAAGTCAACCTGCATATAAGTCAAGGCACCTAATTTTACCACAAAAAACTGGGAAAACATATTGACTCACGTATAAGTCGAGGGTGGGAAATGCAGCAGCTACTGGTAAATGTCAAAAATAAAAATAGATAGCAATAAAATTACATTAATTGAGGCATCAGTAGGTTAAATGTTTTTTGAATATTTATTTCAATGAAAAACAGTAAACTAGCTCTGTAAGCTCTGATTCTCTATTTAAATCCACTCAGAAGGGAGGGGGGTGATTTAAAGGTAGAATCTGGGGAAAATTTGAGGGTGCCTGTCATGGGAAGAATGTTTATGTTAGCAGTACCAACATTTCAGAGTATCTTTAGGACACTCTCCTGATGATATCACCCAGGTTTGGTAAAGTTTGGTTCAGGGGGTCTAAAGTTATGGACCCTCAAAAGGGTGGCCCCATCTACTATTAGCTTCCTTTGGAAACAATGGGGGATGGGAGCACCCACTTTGGGGATCTATAACTTTGAATCCTGTGAACCAAACATCACCAAAACTGGCTGGTATCAGCAAGAGATTATCCTGATGATACCACCCAGGTTTAGTGAAGTTTGGTTCAAGGGGTCCAAAGTTATGGACCCTCAAAATGTAGCCCCATCTACTATTAGCCCCCATTGGAAACAATGGGGGATGGGGCACTCCCTTTGGGGGTCCATAGCTTTGGACTCCCTGAACCAAACTTCACCAAACCTGGGTAGTATCATCAGGATAATCTCTTGCTGATACCAGCCAGTTTTGGTGATGTTTGGTTCACAGGATTCAAAGTTATGGATCCCCAAAGTGGGTGCTCCCATCCCCCATTGTTTCCAATGGAAGCTAATAGTAGATGGGGCTATCCTTCTGAGGTGATGACACCCTGAAATTTTGGTGCCGCTAGTCTAAAAACTGCGCCCCCTGGCGGCCGACAAAGTAAAAACCCTAAAATATTTTTTAAAATACACCTCACTCGTGTATAAGTCGAGGGGGGCTTTTTCAGCACAAAAAATGTGCTGAAAAATTCGACTTATATACGAGTATATATGGTATATGCTATCAGATCAATCTTTGTAACAGCTGATGTGCTATTATTGTGTGCGTGGGGGGGGGCTGGTATTATTGGAGATGTAACTCCTGGATTTATATTTCTGTTGAATTTCTATAAATTTAAATGGCTGTAAATGTTTTTAATATAATTCTTGTGAATACAGTATAATAAAAATACTTTGTATATACTTAAAATGTTAGTATTACCTCAGCTTTTCTGAACCTTTGGTTTCTGGTCCACCCCAGTCAGCATTCTGCACACAACATTCTGTAGCTTCTGGTCACCCTTCAAGGGCAGTTCCACATAGAACACATCTAATCTAGATGTTACCAGAGGTAAGTTCTAACCCCAAAAGTTAGTCCAGGATAATACCGTGGTCAGTCATACTGAAAGATGCTGCAAGGTCCAGGATAATCAATAGGGTTGCACTCCCCTCATATCTCTCCTAATACAATTGGAACTGGCTCTTTTGTAAATGGAAGAGCAATCTCTTTTTGGAAGAAGTTTCCTTAGGCTATTAAAAGGTTTCACGCTTTGCTGAGAAGAGTCATAGGCTGCAAGCCACCATGTGTTGCAGCTATTATAGCTTCTAAGACAGCCATTCTATATTGGTGGAGTGATCTGATAAAACCAGTTTGTTGGAACTGAGTTTAAGCAAATTAATTTGCAGTTTGGTATGAGTCATGCCTAGGAGGAACATCCATGATCAATCACAACTGCAAAGTTCTGCTGCATTTTCCACTGAACTAATTTAGTGATTTTAGAGAACTCATCACAACCTTTGTCTTTAAAGAATATGTGGTACCTTTGGCCTATGGCTGGTTTTGGATTTTATTCCCACCTTTTAAATGGGAACAGGGGAAAATGGGAAAAGACACATTCAGAAGGATAAGTGTCAGTCATTGAAACATGGGGACTGAGCTTTGTGTTGCTTGCAGATTTACTACTACTTAATGGGAAAACTAGCCTATCTGACGTTATTCACTCATTCATTCATTCATTCATTCATTCATTCATTCATTCATTCATTCATTTATCTATTTATTTATTTAATGTCCTCAACCGTGATCTCAGGACAGGTTACAATAAAAATCATACAAAATCCAACAATTGTAAAATCATAATAAACCCCCATCCTAACGTAGGAGACAGGATTGAGCCCTACAGAACTCTGCAGGAGAGCTCCCAAGGAGTCAAAAAAGTCTAAAAGGAGTAATTTTCAATGAGAAGATAGTCACTGATTGTTGCCAGTCTGTCTGTGACTGAAAGAGCAATAGGTGTGAAACAGCTTTCTGTTTCTTGATGCTTATGAACAGACTACCTGTTTATGGATATGTCAAAATATAATCAAAATGTATATCTATTAATGGCAAAACAAAAAAATCTGTGCTGGGAACCTCACAGGTCAGCTTTTAAGGAAACAAAAGCCATTTCTGATTTATCTCTTACTGACAATGTTCCTATAGTACAGGAAATATGTTACACATGTGAGGTATCTCTAAATATCCACTGCCCTTCTACAGATGGTTCAGCAATTTGATATGCAGTTTTGAACCCAAGCCCAAAGTCATACTAAATTTAGCACTTTCGCAAATAAAGCTACCATACTCATTATCTCCCAAGTTGTACTGCAAACATTCACTTGTCAGTCCCCGCCCGCCTCCAAATTGAAGAACTGGAAATGTGAGCTGATTTATTTAAGGCAACTTAATTTATTATGGGTTCTCATTAGCATTTGTAGAACTTGTACTTTTGCATGAAGAACTAATTATTAGGAGAAAAATTCCTAATAAGCAATATCAGTTTATTACTGGAAATATTACCTGGAGTTTCTGAGCAATTCAAGAATTTCACCCACATACCATGTAGAAATGTATAAATTCTCTTTGCACATTAGAAGGAGGGCAGGATAAAAATGTAATAAATAAAAATCAAGCAGTCTCTTACACATCTTAGAGATAAATCATTCCACAATCATTTTTATCTTTGTTTCTTTGCTGTTACCATAACAACTGCCTTTTCATGTTTTGGCATAACAACTTTCTCAAGCATCTTTCTGAGCAAATGGGAGCGGAAAAAACTATTCTACCTTCCTGGATCTTCTGTCAATCCCAGCTCCCTCTCTTTTTCTGTTCCCCTTTCACACTTTTGCTGGGTCACTGCCACCTTGAAAAGAAGCATCTCCTGCTACATGGCTAGCACTTTAGCATTCTCCACTACTTTGCCGCTAAGAGGCTTTGTGTGTGATTGCTTCTTCCACTTGGTGCTCTCTCTAAATGCTGCAGGGAATATCAGACACTCATATGAGAGATGTGTATAACAGAATTGCTGAGCCAAAGATATACACAAAAATTGCTGGTTTGGGACAGTACAGTGATTCCCCAGAATGGTAATACAAATCTGGGGTGCTGGTATAACCCCCCCCCCCCCCCGATCAGTCAGTTTTGGTTTGTTTTTTTGGAGTTCAGGTACTTATCAGAAATGCAGCATTTATTCACTTTTGCTGTTTTATGTATGGGGATAGGTCTTTTTCTTCTCTGCAATTTTGCACTCTCCCTGCCCCACCCCCCAATTCTCCTAAAGGGAACAATGGAAAAGCTGTTGATTATCCCTCACTTTTTGAAAAGAACAAACCACAACAAGGAAGCATGACAAACAGAGTTTTAAGCAGAACGTGTGTGTGTGTGTGTGTGTGTGTGTGTTCAATCACTGTAAGTAAAATAAAATGAATGCAAATTTTAAAAAATGCTTGTAGATAGCACCCCCTCCTCCCGGAATCAGTAGAGAGAACTGAGGCTACTTCAAGTCATTTACTTCAGGGGGCTATAAAACTGAACCTATTCATCCAATTCACTTGAAACATTGAGGTCTTTAGATTGGAGGGAGGAGAATATTCTGGACAAATTTGATTCCATTATCTTTTGTTGCCTCGGACCTGTTAATAGATTTTCCATTAGACTGTCCTGAATGCTTAGACATTCACACAATATTGCCATCAGAATCTTCTCACTATTAACTACGAAAAGATAAAATCTTGTATTATCTAAGCATTGGAAACTCCATACATGGAAACCAGATAGAACAAGGGAAGGAATTCTGTTACTTTGGTGTGCACTTCCAATACAATCTCAGATGTAGCTTTCAGCTAACGCAAGTTATTAAAACATCCAAACAGAAAACATCAGCAATAGTAAACATTTTCTACACTAATAACAGACAATATTTTCCAGCTGCCATCAAACTACTAGAGTCTCAATAACATCCCCAGGCCCTTTATGGAGCACCATGATGGATTTGCAATCTCAAAGCTGAGGTCAAAATTATTCAATCTCACTTCATTCATTGTCCTCTTGGCATTCCAAAATGTGTTGCTTACTTTGCCATTTGTTATGAACTTGCCCTATCATTGGTGGAGATGAGAATTTGGATGCTTACCATTAAATTCTGTCTTCCTCTCCATTACAGGGCTAAACCAAAGAGCCTTATACACCATATGCTGCCAGACTCTTTTCAATCAACATGGTATGAGCAAATAACAAAAAAAGATCAGAACTCTTGGTAGCTCTTTGGACTCCCTAAGAAACTAAAATGAACACTACATATTTGCAATAATAAAGCAAAGAATGGTTGATATGGAGAAACAGTTAATCTATGCCCAGGCAATGAGACCTTGTTTTCCTTTGGCATTCGATCTCTCTTCAGAACGAGGGTGCCTTCTCGCAGTATTTGCAAACCTTACCTCCCCACATACCCAGCGAATTTTTATGCAAGCCAGATTTAATATTCTTCCATTGGCCACCTATAAGGGAAGACTTGCAAATATTCCATATAGTGAGTGACTTTGTCCATGTTTGTAGGGGCACATAGAGACCACTGAGCATGTCATGCTACACTGTAACTTCTATACATTCCAAAGAGACAAGTTCATAAAACCTCATCTGAACGAAGCCCCACAGACTTCTGGTAAAGGGAAAGTCAAATACTTACTCCGTGATAAGAACGTCCAGATCACCACAGACATTGCCGCATTTTTACTAAAGGCGATGAAGATCCAAAACTTAAAAGTTACTCCTGATTAATTGTTTGGATAATGAAATGTAAATCATTTTAATATTTTCCTTCTCCCTACCTACACTGATCCATGAAGGCAGTTTTATTTAATTTTAATTTTATTATAATGTATGTATATGCCAATAAAATGGGGTTTTTGTGTATATCATCTTTATAAACTGTTGCCTCAGACCTGTCAATAGATTCTTTATTGGATGGTTCTGAATGCTAAAAAACCCCCCACATGGATTTGAACCCTCAATTGATAATGTCCCACATGAACATAAGCAATTATGTAAAGACCTCCCTCCCCCCAAAAAAACCCTGGATAAGAAAATATAATTATTTTTTTCATCATACACTCTGAGTCTGGAAAGATCAGCTTTTGCCTCCTCCTATGCGTTTGCTTTGCAAGTGTGTCAGAATTGCACATGGAATTATTACAGAAATCACACTAGCATCCTCCATTAAAATAATAAATATAAGTGTACACAACAAATCTGAGCAAGGTTTCAAATAAAATTGATGTAACTTCAAATCCTCTGACCCTGTTCTCACTTATCCTTAAAATGTAAAGGTAAGGAAAAGTTATTTTATTGGAGCTACAAGAATTCAGAATAGATTCACACAGTGGTGGGATCCAAAATTTTTAATAACAGGTTCCGATGGTGGTGGGATTCAAACAGTGGGGCCACCGCACACACGCACCTCCAGTCCCTATTGGGCAGGGAGGTTGCCTTAGTAACCCCTTCTCGGCACTCAGAAAAAATTAGTAACCACTTCTATAGAAGTGGTGAGAACTGGTTGGATCCCACCTCTGGGTTCACACCTCTTTTGTCTGGATAGGACACATTTCCATCAAGATTTGTTCATGGCAGGGAATTTAACTGAGCTGTTCTGTGTTAGCTCCTCATCAAAGGCAGGATGATGAAGAATAAAAAGCTCTTTGTGGTTAGTAGGGTTCCCAGCCTCCAAGTGGTAGCTGGTGATCTTCCGCTATTACAGTTCACCTGAATAAAATGGCTGAATTGGAAGGTGGACTGCATAGCATTATATTCCGTTAAGATACCTTCCTACCCCAGACCTCTTTATTCACCACCCCCAAAATCTCCTGGTATTTCCCAATCCAGAGCTGGCAACCCTAGTGTTCAGGGTCTTTATATAGACTTTCCTTCTTCCCCATGCCAAACAGTAAATCAGAGGTGTAGCTGGGCCAAACTGCGCCAGTGCACATTTTATATTCTCCCCCTCATGGTGCCCCCCTTCCCCCTTCCCACACTTACCTTCATTCTTTTCCTTTTTGAGAACCTTTTCAGGCTGCAAAAAGCCTGTTAAAACAGCCTGATGGGAACTATACTTCCCAGGAGACCTTGTGAGCCCTAAGGTCTCCTGGGAACTGTAGTTCCTCAGGGTGTTTTTACCGCGAACAGGCCTTTTGCAGTCTGAAAAGGCTCTCAAAAAGGAAAGGAACTAAGGTAAGTGGGGGAAGGGGGGAAGGGGGTGCCACAGGAGAGAGGGAAAAGGGGAGGGGCCTGAGGGCAATTTTCCACACACCCCAGGTATGCGCCCAGTGCATGGCACACACCCTGTCTCCTTGTAGCTTCATCACTTCTGTCTTTCATGTTCTCAAGTGAAAATGATGCTTGGCCATTTGTTCTTTCAAGCCCTGTAGCTGATTTGTAATTTTTGCTTCTCCTATCTGGCTAGGTTATCTGCATATCTAAAGATATGAATGGCTCCTGCCAGGGCTCCCATCCCATTTACCTCTTTGAGTCCTGTTCGACAGTAAAAGCACCTAGTGACCTCAGCATATAAAGAACAGACCTATTAATAATATTATCTGGTGGGAATTCTAGGGTGCAGAACATTTCTTGCCAGATGCTTTTATGTAAAATGGACACTTCCATTTAACACTTCATTTTGTTATTCTATTAAATTACTTAATGAAGAAATAGGGGCCAACACAAATTATTCCAATAGGTGAATATCATTACTCTCACAGTATATACAGAGGTTGTTGTTTCGGAAGAAATGTTATAGTCAGTGTCCATATTCTATCTATCATTAATCAGGTGAAATGATACATTTCAACATAATTGTATGATGTGGTATATGATTCTACAACTGTTTTTTTCCCCATCACAGTTGGAGTTTAATAAGCCATGGCATCAAGCAATATTTGAACACACCAGAGTGACATATATTAATTCAACAAACTGAAATCAATGAGAGTTTAAAAGTGCTTCACTGTGACTAGATTGTGTCTCATGTGTTTGAATAAACTGAAAAGGCTTAAGGTGGGGCTCTCATCTATGAGGCAATAGAGGCATGCTTTGGAGAAGTGGGATGGAAAACATGGGCTTTGAGTCCAGCTCTTGATCATACAATGTGTAGAAAGAGACTTGCATCCAAACAACTGATATGCTTTATTATCCACTGAAACTTGCTTCTGTTTGCAAGGGTGTGTCTACAGAAAATTGTGCCTGGGGCAAGCTCTCAAACTGTGCCCCTCCTAACCTCTTGTAATTTGGATCTTACGCCCTTATTGATACACCCCAAGATTGCATTAGTAATTTTTTGTCACTGTATCACACTGACTCTCATATTTAATTTACTATCCACCTGTACCCCAAAAATCTCATTCTCACACACTACTAAGTAGTGTATCCTCCATCCAAAGATAAACTGGGGAAGAGAGAGAAGGGCAGGGGAAAGGAGGAAAAGGAGAGAAAAGGGAAAGAGAGCAAAAGTTTTGGCAATGAGGGGAAAAGGTTATGCACATTCCTCCGACCCAACATTGCAAAAATAAAGCCCCTCTGATTGCTTTAAAATTGAAATTATCTCTGGTTTCTTAAAAAAAATAAAATTAACTTACTTTCAGGCAAGCAGCACTGTGGCCTGAATGGGGGGCGGAGAGACAGGCCATGGAGAGAGCACCTTCCCTGGACTGTCTTCTTCTGACCACAGTATCGCTTGCATGCCTCTTTTCCAGCGGTAGCAGTGGTGCTGGTGGTGGAAATGTGGACCACATTTCTTTTCCCGCCACCATCACCACCATAAAAGCCTCTGATTGCTTTAAAATTAAGAGTATCCTATTTCCTGGTGGCATGGCCAGGCTAGATTAATCAGGGTGGGGGCTTTTTCTGCCCACCTGGAGCAACTGAAGCTCAAGCCTGCCCCCCCCCCATTACATGTATGTTTGTTTGCTTAACAAAGTTGTGAAAAGGAAAACCAAAAGTGCAGACCTATAGCAATGTTTCCGTTGGTAATCTCTTTGGAAGATATTTAAAAAACCCTGAAAAGTAGTACTCCAGTCATGCAGTGGATCCTCATTCTACAAATCCTCTGTGCTTCACATGACCCTGAGGATTACGGAAACATGTATAGTACTGAAGGATTTTATTTACAATCTCTGTGATCCAATGAAGAAATTTCTATTATTTGCACATTCCTGGGCAGCCATTTAACTCTTGCAAGTGCTTGCATGTGCAAGAAATTTACTATGATGGGATCAGGATGTCACTTAGAGATGACATTCCGCACCTTTGAAGTTCTTACCACATCTGTAGAATGTAGAAAGCAGTTGGAGAATTCAGATCACTGCCTTCATTTCACTTTACTGTCTTATACCATCTTAAAAAAAACCCTCGAGAAGCAAATTGATTACTTCACAATACATAAGCATGTATGCCTTTATTCCCGTCAAAGACCCCTCCAATCTGCCGGGGTGAATTTGTTGGTGGTCCCAGGCCCCAGGGATGTTTGAATGGCTACAACATGGGCCAGGGCTTTTACAACCCTGACCCTGGCCTGGTGGAATGCTCTTCCTGATCACATCTGGGTCCTGCGGAGTCTGTCTCAGTTCCTGTAAAACAGAGCTGTTCTGCTGGGCCTTTTCTGCCAGGCTGGGTGTCTCTTTCCACAGTATCTTTCATGTCCCCATCTGGTTGAGATATGCACATCTGCTTTTCTATTTTTTATGTCCCTACATAGTTCTATGCTGTTCATTGCAACTTGTTTTTAAAGTTTTAATGTAGATTTCACTGCCTTGAATAAGATGCATATTTTTTTTATTTTACATAGGCTGTTGTTATTATTTTGTTTATGTTTTCCTATTATGTATTGGAAAACAATGGACCAGCAATCATATGTCTGGAATCAGAGGCGTAGCAAGAGGGAAAAGTGCCCAGTGCACTGGTGTGTCCTCCGCTGCATCCTGCCCCAGAATGCCCCTCTCCTGCCCCAGAATGTTCCATCCCGCCCCACCCCGCCCCCAGAATGCCCTCACCACACCCTCACAGGGACACATGTCCAGTGCATCATGCACACACCCTGTCCCCTTGGAGCTATGCCTCTGCTGGGAATCCTATTAATTGGCTCATAAAGGTCAGGGATCCAGAATGCAGTGTGGCTCAAAGTGGTGGTGATAGTAGAAGGTAAAGAAATTAATACATAGTGTTGATTGGCCTGTATTTCCAAAACATTTTTACTTAATGTACATATTTCTTTAAGTTCGTAGCAGAGTAAGGTTTAATTCTTACATGCTAGCCCTGTAAAAGTCTAAGGCCGTTTCCATTGACGGTTAGGATAAAATTTCACGCCAGCCAAGAGTTCTGGCAGCGTGCCAAGCCCGCTCGCATGAACGGGCGGCGGAGGTCGGTAGACGGCAGGCGGCTCCAAGACGGAGTCGCTTCGTTCGCTCGCCTTCATTGCTAGCCAGCCGCTTCGTTGGCTGCAGCGAGTCCTCGCTTCATGCTGCCCCTCCGACCCCGGGAGGTCAGGGGACAGTGTGGGCGGGGCTGCGACGCCCCGCAGGCGCACGCACGAGGACACTGTGAGTAGGGCGGGACGGGAGACAGCGGGCGGCGCCGGGTTCACACCGGGCCGCTGAAGACGCTTCTCCCCAACAACAACCCTTTAAAGGGTTGTTGTTTAGGGCGGCCTGACGCCGCCCTGGGGGGAGGGAAGCGCAGTCAGGTCGCCGCTGCTGCGTTGCAGCAGCGGCGCCTGTGCGAACGGTGGCCTGGGGGCGGTGTTTTTACCGCCCCCAGGCCGTCGTTAATGGGCCGTGCGGAAACGGCCTAAGAATTATTTCTTCTCAAGGAAGCACACCTTCTGTTTTTTTCATAAGCTGCTGTTCTGAGTTTCCCTAATCATATAAAGCTAAGTTCAGAACAGTAACTGATCACGAAGGGCCAGATGCTTTCAGGTGGGGATGCATGAACTTGGTTCTTTTTGTGTTCTTAATGCTTACGGATCTCAACTTTTTTTACTCTTTAAGTTCTTTCTCTAACATTTGAGTTTGGCTGTTCTGTCAGTTTTTCTCAACCAATTGATATTAGCTTATTCATATTTTTTTGCCTGTCTATTTAGGTTTTTAGTGTATTACTTCTTAAAATGTGCATTGTGTAACTGTTTGATTATTATTGATTAAATCCTTTTAAAAAATTACCCAAAAGTTCTGACTGACAAATGTTTCCCTTTATACCACTGAATGCTTTTCTAGCTTTGAGCTCTACTTATTTCCCAGTTTAGAATCCAGAAGAATTAGCATCAAAAAGCTTATCAAAAATTATCATGCAATATAGGAGCATGTTAAGAAAAAAGCTGCATAATTGCCAAACCTTAAATTTTATTGGTATCAATATTCATGTCTATTTTTCTCTCTCAAAGTCCTTGTATAAAATTACCATGTATTCACAGTGTAATCCCTCATCTTAAAAGTAGTTGCATTTCCAAAGTATGAACCAATCTCAAAATATCAAAGTTTGACAGGAAAAAGTAATCTTCTAAATTAATTTACCACCATATTTTGAGAATGAGCAATTGTGCTACATCTTTGAATGAGGCACCATGGAATGATTTGATGAGGAGGAATAATAGATTTTGCACCCTTGGAGGTCACATGGTAAAAATAAATAGATCTGGCTGCAGGGACTTTTAATTACTGCATTAAATTTTATGTCCTCTGTATGTTCACAAGTCTCTTACAGCATTCTATTGTTGCCCAACACAATTTGAGAATTGCTGCCTTAGGCTGTGATAAGGATTTGTGAAACTACGAAATATGATCAGCTAAGACATATGATCAGGCTTGAAATTAGAGAACAAACAGTGATGTGATGGCACAATTCTCATGTATCAGATGGGAAGAAGAGGCTATGTAAAGTAATCCTGCCCATTAGAATTTAAGCTGGGAAGTGATTTTGTTTAAAAAATAATTTGAGATTTGTATTAACATTTCAATTTGCTTTGTGAATAATTATTTCATGCATGCATAGAATTCAAGATTTGCAGTTATGCTACTTTTAAAATTTGTTGTTTTTACTGTTTCAGGTTTTCACTGGATTGTGCTTTTTCCATTTTCATTTTGGTGAGTTTTGAAGAACATTTAATATGTAACTTCCTTTTAACTTGAATACTGTGTTGAGTTTGCTTAGTTGTTTTTTTCAGTGTGGAACAGGAAGTTTTTTTCCAGTGTGAAACATTTCAGCTTCTGTCCCTATAGTTGCATAAGAAAAATCAACAATTTTCTATCTTTATTCAAACTGTTATCATGAAAAATGAAGCTAGCATGCCTAAATGTATCATTCTTTTATCCTGCCTTGCCAGTTAGTGGTATCTTTCCTGTGATGTGATATGTCACTGATTGAAAAGAAGGAAGAAATTGGCAGCACTGATGTTGGTAAATTAAATGTCCATGTCTATTTGCATACTCCATTTTTGTCCCACCCTTCCTCCAAGGAACTTAGAGCAGCATTCAGAGTCTCTTCTTTTCTGTTTTATTCAAACAGTAGCCTAATGAAAGATATTAGGGTGAGAAAGCATGGCTGGCCCAAGGCCACTCAGCATGCAGAGTGGGACTTTGAACTGGGTTTCCCAAATCCTAGTCTAACACTTTAACCACCACATCAAGTTGGCTCTTGATTCAGTCTGTCACTTCTGTCAGAACTCTCAGCAATCCAATCTTGCTTTGCATTAAGAGGTTTTAAATGTCTTAAAATACAATGCACTTCCTCTAAATTTTTTAGTTCATAATTTACGTTTAAAAATCTAGAGAAAGTGAGAGAGTGTGTTTTGGATTTATACCCCACTTTTTTCAACTGTAAGGAGTCTCAAAGCAGCTTACAAACTCCTTCCCTTCTTCTCCCCATAACGAACCGCCTGTGAAGTAGGTGGGCTAAGAGATTTATGAAAGAACTACGACTAGTCCAAGGTCACCCATCAGGCTTCATGTGGAGGAGTGGGGAAACAAATCCAGTTCATCAGATAAGAATCTGCTACTCATATGGAAGAGTGGGGAATCAAAGCTGGTTCTCTAGATTAGAGTCCACCACTCTTAAGCACTACACCACACTGGCTCTAGATTGAATAGTTTAAAAATGGTTGGCCTGTGTGTATTTATCTGCAAAATCACTGTGTATTAAATTATTCTGATATGGAACCATTCTAATTTGTGTAGGCAGATGCAGCATTTTCTTGGGCAGTGCAGTCCTAAGCGGGGAAGGCTAGTTGTGCTGCAGTCAAGAACAGCACAGCCATGATGATGCCATGCAACCTAAAAGAACCTTACTGTGCTATGGTCAGCAAGCTGACAAGGTTTCTTCTGCCATCTTCATGGAACTGCTATATGCAGCTTCATGGGGTGTACTAGTTACACTGGCAAAAAAAGGCTTTCTCAGACTACAAGGGCTCAGGAAGCTTACTAAAGCCAGCCCTTCACCCAGGAATGACCCTTCAGTGCTGCTATGGGCTCCTGTACTGGAAGAAAACTGGCACCACAGCAGCTCTGGTGCCCAAGCACCATTGGCATGAATGCCTCTGTGCAAGCATAACTATCTCTCATGCTGTTTCAAGTGGGGTTTATTCTGGTGCTGAGGTCATGGACTTTCTGAGGGGTTTTGCCCTCCCCCACTCAGGTTTGTGCTAAAAATCAGCTATATTTTTAATATTGTTTTGTACAATGACATGAAAACTACATGTCTGCTTTTGTTTCTTTTTATTTATGTTGTACTGGAAAATATATAGTCAAAAGAGAGTTGAGTGCTGTCAAGTGTTTCATTGGGAATAGCTGTTTATGCTCTTTTGTGGAACTCATCTGAGAAAGTTCAAGGTAATTGGTGTTCCAGAGATTATGCTATGGTAATATATAATTGTTCAAGTTTCAAACCCCTGGTGTTTATTTTGCCTGATTTAAAAATATTATTGCTCTGTAAAATAACCCTCATTCTTTGATCAGTTTGTTCTATTAAACTTGCAAGACACTAAGAAAAATAGCAGTAGAATGAATATGATTCTCTTTGAAATTCTATTTAACCATAACAGAACAGAGACATTCATTCATTCAGGGTTTAGTGCACAGTGTTGTCAATATCCTTGTAACAGGAAGTACCAACTTTTCCTGTAATTTCCTTCCTAGGCAGTTGACTAATTTTGGTTAGAATATTGTAGTCTCTAAAAGAAACAGGAAAACATTGACAAGCACGTAAAGGAATACTTCGTGTAGAGATACTCTGACCATGATGATGTGTAGTGTATAGTGGCTTGTATAGTGATAATGTATAGTGATAATGTATAGTGCTTGTTATGGGTTGTGGTACAGAAGTTCAAAACTATGGCTGATTCTAAAGTCATAAGGGCACTTTTTTTCAGAGATTACAGCAGTTTCTGTTGATTCATCATACTACTGCATTCTTCACAGAAGTAACAAACATGGAAACAAATATTTGAGTTGTTCTGTAGTAGTAGTAGTATTTTTATTTACGATCAAAAGATCCATAGTCCTGGATTAAAAGAATTTAAAATTTTAAATAAGTTAAAAAGCAAAATATACATTCTAAAATAGAAAGAGATTGAAAATATACAGATTAAAATCAAGCAAATTATAGTCAACAAATAATCCTACAATCCAAGTTAAATGTGGAAGCCCTAATCCTTGCTGCCACCGAAAGAAATTTAGCAACCACAAAAGTGATATGGTTACGTTTGTCCTCTAGGAAAGTCTTTACTAACTTTACGGGCTAATAGTTTTGCCAGCCTGGTATCAGCGGTGTTAAACCATCTTGATGTATCCTCTGGTATAACTTACAAAAGAGCAAGACATGAATCAACGACTCCACTTCATTACCATTACACAGGCAAAATCTTTTAGAAAATGGAATACCCAGAAAACGACCATGTACAACCTCAGAGGGGAGCACATGAAATCTGGCCTTTTCAAAGATTACTCTGTAATGAAAATTTGCTAAGTTTGACAAATAATTTGCTGGACTAAATGTGTTATTTTAATTCAGTCCCAAAAAACAAGGAGAGCAGACAGATAATGATTGAATTCAAAGTTCTGCCAAGGTAACATCTTTGAATCTCTGGATCATGGTTTTCAAAGCCATATCAAGCCCCAATAAAGTAAGAAAAGATGGAGAAAGGCCATATGAAGTTACTTTGCATTCAATAACCCTGGCCCATTTAGAATAATCTTCAATGACTAGGTGTAGTGTGTAGTAATAATTTATTGTTGGCCATTGGCCATCACAATTCCAGAAAAAAGAAACATATCCTAAAACCATAAATTCGTTACAGTAATAATTAAACCAAATTGACTATAGAGCCCTAAAATTCATTCAACCAGTTAAATGTTTATAATTAATCTGACAATAAATTCTCTATAAAATAGTTACTAAAACATAAAAATTGGCACCTTAATGGTGACTGTCAAAAAAAGCCTATCAATAAAGGAACTAACATCTTTAAGCCAAACATTCCAGATAATCTAGCAGTACAATATTTGTGTAGAAACTATCACAGAATTAAAATCCTCACCATTAATTATGGTATTCTACCTTTAACCTCATTTTCCTGACTGCGTATGTAAATATAACAATACGACTTGAAATATAGTGATCACAATCTGCTAAAAGAAAACTCATTTTTTCCTCCTGACCCTTGTCCTTCAACATTGGCATGAATCCCATGATATACTTGTTCATGAGTTCATCATATAAGGAACATTCCATAATGCACTAAATCTTCTTCCCTACCACAGCCACAAATGCATTTTTTTCTTGCCCCTCCTTCCTTAGATAACAATGCCATATGCATTGCTGTAAGAATGGAATGGAATCTCAAATTGACCAGTTTGGTTCTAAAAATATATGTTGATATATTCACTAAATATGGTGATCTTGGATGGTCTTGTTTGAATAACTTAAAATAGGGGGTGATATTACACTGTTTAATTGTGTTCGTGTCTAATCTTGCATCCATATAGTAACTAGGTGTTCTAATAAAGCTGTCTTTTTGGCAAAAAGAAAAACCTGGCAATCCTTATCCTGAATAGAAGTGAAAGCTCTCCAGTTTCAAGAAGAAGAGCAGAATTGGGAATACAATTGGGAACCTGTAAAAGGGATCTCAAGAATTTTCCTTGCACTCTATCAGTTCCAGCATTAGCCCCCTGAATCCAGATAGGTGCAGCATACTGAGTTGTACTGTGCTATAAGAGGCATAACTAAGAAAGAAGAAAGGCTTTGATCAACTCAATCAATGCATGTGCACTTGTGAGGCTGCAAGGAAGATTTACTGTCATTATGTCTGTTTTACCTGAGGCGCCCCATGTTTCCAGATAGTTATTTCTGTTAATTCATGACCTAATTATTTGCATAAGGCAGACTCGAAGATATGATGCCCGAATTTCTTTTTTAAAAATAATTTTTTTCTGACATGAAGAAATACACAAACACATATGAAAATACTGACAATTGCTACAAAATAAAAAACAAGTTGAAATAAAACAGCAAGTTTTTGATTGAATGTTAAGATTCATGCATACAATTAAAGATCCTAGTACATTCTACTGTTTTATTTTAGAATTTCTGACTGGCACAACAGAAACAATAATAGAGGTGTCAGTTTGTTATTGAAGAAAATGCTCTAGAGGTTAATCACAGTGTTAGTATGCATATTAGGCAGAATGGGATCATAGCAGCATAATAGTTTTACATTCATGGTACATTTTTTACACACACTTAAAAAAACAAGGATCAGTGACATACCCATTTGCTGCAGGCTTCATTCAGCTAGATGGGTCACGGAATTATATGAGCCATAGCTAGGGGGAACATTTTGTTTGGGAACAACAATGCCTACATTATTAAAATACTTTTAAGAAAGAGCAGCAAATTAAAAGGAGATATATTGAACAGAGTATTGGTAGGCTTACTAACTGCTGTTACTATGACATTAATGTGGGATACAGTTGCTTCTGGAACAGCAATACCTTGTTCTAAGATTATAGGTGGTGATGGCTGTGTGGCCCTCCAGTTCCATTCTCATACTAATAGATTTGTACCAGCATGCTTCTGAAAATTTGACTGAGATCGGATTACACAGCCTAGCTGAGAATATCCATCATTGCAGAGCTTTAGAATAAGGTAGAGTTTGCTCTGTAGAAGTAGTAGCATCACATGTTTTGGGAGAGGGGAGGAGACGAAGTGGCTGTTGTTCAACCAAATACAGAAAAGCTAGTGCTGCTTGTCCACAAAAGACTGGGGAGGTTTCAAGCAAGTTAGACCAAGTGATACAATTCTACAGACCCCTGATTAGGATGCATCCAGCTGTCCCACTTGCCAGAGTGCTGTCTGGGAGGGAAAAAATGCCCCTGGAAATCTCCTCCCCTCAACAAAGGTGGGAGAAAAAAAGAGCTAGCCATACCCAGAGCTGTGCAACACCTGCAAGTGTGTTGTGCTGATTGAAAGCCACTTGCTTATTGCCTGGGAAACATGTTAAGAGTGGACATGGCGGGGGGGCGGGAGGCATAAGACAGGCCTAGAATCTGTAGCATGCTGGTTCTGGATTTTACCAAATATTTTCTGAAACATACAGGACCCAGATGCTGATATTCTTGAAAAGCATGAAAACTCCTCTGGATACCCAAATATACCTGAAAGTACTGATAACACATTAAAAGGGGAGGGGTATACATTCAGAACAGATATCTGAGCACACATCCCTAATTATGACCGACTCTGAGTTTTTGAAGACTAGGATAGAACACGTTTGAAATAAAAATTAAATTTAAAAGCTCCAAAAATAATTTATCTGCAAGGAAGAAGCAAAAGCCTGCTATATGTGGGACATGTCCTGTTATTTCCACTCCCATTTATGGGAAATAATGTAGGACATATAAGAAAAATAATATTTTTGCTATAATATGTAAAACTACAGAAAGCAAGAAATATTGTGACAAAAGTTCTTGTGCAAAAAAGAAATTGAAAATGAACAGAGGATCTATTCTTTGTGCTATATTTAGTTTGGAAAATTAGTAGGATGAAAATCTTCCCCAAAATGATGACAAAACAATGCTCTTTGAGACTGACAGAAAGGCAAAAACTGAGTTTATACTATGAACACTTAATTTATTTCAAGGGAACTATTCCAGCATTCTGATCCCAGTTTAGTTGCATACGCTGGGCCAAGTATTCAGCTGTTTGATATATGCAATGTCAGTTGCAGATATAGAGAAGAAGTAGCAATGCTGGAATTCTAGCAGTGCTGAAATTCGTACTGAATTTTAATTTAGAATAAATGTTTAATTTAATGCAAAGAGACTCAGAAAATCCATGGGATACTAGTAAAAGAAATAATATTTCTGTAGCTTTAGGAGTTACAAACATATTTGCTAAATTACTATATGAAAGGACCAATAACTATGTGAGTAGATGCCAGTCCCAGAAGGTTATAATTTTTATGGGGAGAGGGGATCACTTGAGACATATGATTCCAGAGTACTTGCAAACACACAATAGAACTATGCTAAACACATAGTCAGATACAAAAGATCCATCTATTTTTCTGTTGAAAATTGACGACAGTTTACACAGCAATAGACTATTGGGAACAATTCTTAGAACAACTATGGGACCACCTCTTCTGGTACACCCACAAAGTGTGTTAAATTCTGCAGGAAACAACTTGTTAGTGGTCCCAGACCCCAAAACCATCTGACTGTCCTTAAACAACTCTCGTCCCAGCCTGGTGGAACACTCTGTCAAGTGAAACACTTGCCCTGTGGGATTTAACCAGTTCTGCAGGGCTTGTAAGACAGAGCTGTTCCACCAGGCCTATGGTTAAGGGCAGCAATGGTGAAATAAATTAGGTGTTTTCCCTTCCCCCATCCCTTCTCCTTCTCTCCCGTCTCTTCCTTTTCCTTCCCCCCTTTGGTCCTTTCAAGCTTTTCTCTTGGTTTTTGTATTCCACCTGTGTCTATCCTCTGGGATACCCAGGAGTTTTCAGTTCACCACTCATCCAAATCTACCCTAGACCATTCTTTCTACTAAGGAGTTCTTCTCTTTATTTTATTATATGCAGATAGGATGCTGTCTTAATAGGTTAAACTGGAAATAATGGTTTTTAATTTAATGCTTTAATTAGTTATTTATACTGAAACTGTTTTTTAAATTATTGTTGGAAGCTACACTGAGCCTACCTTGACTGGGGAAAAAAATGTATAAATTGAATAATTTTTTTTTTAAAAAAATAATACTTTTGGGGGAAATTAGTTTGGTTCCTTATAGTATAGAAATATCAGTTCTAAATTGCATATAAATGACACAAAAGACTGCATAGCTCTGGATATTCGATTTATAAGGCCAGATCTACTTTTTTTTTTGAACGGGGGCAAAAGTACAAAATGATACCCTCCATATATTTTATAGAATAGTTGTTGATTATAAATGTCAATTCATAATTTACAATAATCAATTTATATACACACACACATATTAAAAGTGTAATTTTTCATTAACAGTTCATAGAGGTCAACATAATTTATTTTATGTATAATGTTTGACTATCCCCTCAGCCTCTCTGCACACATAAAAACCCTACCCAATGAGAAAGTTTTTCAGTTTAGACTTTCAGGACCCATAATTTCGACATGGATAACACCAAAAACACATCATGCTCCTTCACAGCCTGATAAAGTACAGTCAAAGAAAAGCTTTATCTAGAAATTATGTTGCTGGAAGCTGAAATGAACAAACTGAAACTACTGTACTTTAGTCACTGAAAAAGACTCGCTAGAAAAGTCAATAATGCTAAGAAACATGGAAGATACATGGGAAAGAGGAAGACCTACCGTAAGGTGTATTGACTCAAGATGAACTGGACTATACATCCCAGGAATGCTGCATCCTCCACACAACCCAGTGGTGGGTTAAAATCGAAGCCAAACTTAATGAGTTGGGCATTTCCTTGGAGGAACTGCTAATGTTAACAGAGCAGGAGGTCTATGGGGCTATCTAGAAGAGACTTTTTGATAGAGAGTTTCAACAGATGCTAGAGGAAGCTAATAAAACCTGTTCCCCGATCTCTCTGGGAATACCTGTGGATAGATTAATTGTAGCCCGGTACCTTTATCTCCTGGTTGAGGCCCGGTGGCGTAGAGCAATCACCTTAGCTAGGTGTAATGCCCTGCCTTCTTCCTTTAGCCTTGGACGCCACCTTGGAATCCCACATAAAGAAAGGAAATGCCCGTGTGGCATGGATTCTGTGGAAACAGTATTTCATATGCTGTTGAATTGTCCTTTTTATGAGATAGATAGGAAGAAGCACATAATCCCCTTCCTGCATGGAAGTGAAGGCATTACAGATAAACAGAAGGTTATATGTCTTTTAAACAGCCACAACTACGAGCTGTTGGAAGCAGTGGCTAAATTTTTAAATGGTGTTATTTTAACTTGTCAGAAGATGTAAAGGCTGTTATTATCTTGCAATGTTAATGTTAAACTATTTATATGGCATTAAAGGTATTTGAAATCGACTCAATAAAGGAAGCTACCACCCTCAGTGTGCATGACCTGAGCAAGCCTCTTAACAAGAGGACATTTGGAGTTCACTGATTAATAAGTCAGAAGTGACTTGATGGCACACAACATACATAACCAGCCCCCCCCCCCCATTCTTGCCTCTGCCCCTTTCTCCAGATATAAAATCAGGCTATTTGGAGAAGGGCAAGACCAACAGATGAGGGGCAGATCCACTTGTTGTCCTTGCCAAAGCCAAGCATAACACATAAAGCTCTCAGGTTTAAAGTGGTGATGGGGAGCAAGAAAAGAGCCTGTCCTCTTCTTTTCCACCCCATTCAACTCCAGGCTGCTCCAGAGCTTGTAGGACCTCAACAGAACCCAGGCAGGTGATGGGAAATAAGGAAGCATCAGGCATTCTAAACTGTTAGCCTTAGCTGGCTAATCAGTCGAAGTTGGTAAAAGGCACTCCTGGCCATAATTACTACCTGATTATACAGCAGTAGGTCTGGGTCCAAGAGTCCCCTGCCCAATTATGGACTGGCTCCTTCAAGTGAAGTGCAAATCCACCAAGAATGGATGGCATTTTAAATCCTGGTCTGGACATTTCGCCCATCAGTAGCACTTCAGTCTTGTCAGGATTAAGTGTCTGTTTGTTAGCCCACATCTACTCCAAGACAGTACCATCTTACTTTCTCAATGATAATATGGAGTTGAACTGACGTGAGAAATTTTGTCTGCAAACTGTTTACTATTTTATCAAAATGGTGCATGCAAACAAAAGTGACTGAATACCATATGACCCCAAAAATTAAATTACTGATACAAAAGGTTGTCACTCTCCTGGTGGTGGCTGGAGATCTGGAATTATAACTGATTTCCAGGTTACAGAGAGAAATTCCTCTAGAGCCATGGTGGCAAACCTATGGCACTCCAGATGTTCATGGACTACAATTCTCATCAGCCTCTGCCAGCTTGGCCAATTGGCCATGCTGGCAGGGGCTGATAGGAATTGTAGTCCATGACCATCTGGAGCGCTATAGGTTTGCCACCACTGCCCTAGAGAAAATTACTGTTTTGAAAGGGTGCTTTATGGCATCATACTCCAGTGAGGTCCTCCTCCCAAATCCTGCCCTCCTCAGATTCCACACACCCCCACCCATCTCCAGATATTTCCCAGCCCAGAGCTGGCAATTGTAATAATACAGTTGTCTACACGTAAAACAGAAAAGATCTACACACCCCCACTAAAAGTATTGAGCCAATGATGAATTAAACAACTGAGAATAAAAATGTACCTTCACTGAATATTGATAAAAGGTAAAACGTAGGAAATCAACCCTTTGCCTAGAAGGGTGCTACTGAATCACCAAAGATTTAGATACTGGGACATCAAAATGTAGAACGATGATAAAGCCTATCAAAACTGGTATTTGCTTTAAAATGGATAATATAATGGTAAGAAGAACCAGTATTGGGTGAATGGATGCATAGAAGGAAGTGATTCTGGGAAATTCTAGTTCAGAGCTGAAATAGAGGGTAGTATCCATTTTGATATCAGAATCATTGCACAGTGGTAAGTAATGTTTATCAACTTCATTCTGTCTCCTGTGGTATGACTGTACAAAGTATGTAACAACAAAAATTGTAACTTATCCCTGTAGGCTAGTTGCTTCTCTTACTACTGTTGCTCATAACCAAATGCTTCTCTGTTCTACCTTTTTGAAATATTTGGTTTAATAGGATTCAGTGTTTAGTATTCTCAACATACTCTGTTCTCTTCAAAAGAAAGCTCTCAATTTTTTTTATTTTCAGACATAGCATTGCTACAGTTTAAAAAGCAAAAACCTTAATCATTTCTCCCCTCCCCATGTATGCCACACTATTGACTAAGTATTCTTTAGGGGAGAAAACCCAGGACGATAAAAATAATTAAAACTTGCACAACTAG
Organism: Sphaerodactylus townsendi; assembly: GCF_021028975.2. Taxonomy (NCBI): domain Eukaryota; kingdom Metazoa; phylum Chordata; class Lepidosauria; order Squamata; family Sphaerodactylidae; genus Sphaerodactylus; species Sphaerodactylus townsendi. The sequence continues at coordinate 82,811,044 of NC_059431.1, read as the reverse complement.
GTCATACATTTTCATCAGCATAAAAAACCACAACTGAACAAATATTTGTGTATCTAATTTATGTAAATCAATGGATAATTGGACCCTTCATTGTTACTATCTTTTTTAAAAAGCAATTAAGCTGTAAGAGGTGAAATTTAGCAGCAGAGGGCAAACTCGTGGCCTAATGCACATTTTACATCTCAATTAAGACTTTTAAAGTAGTTCATAGGACATGGTTTGACATTATGTGAAAGGATAAATTCCACCTAGGAGAACCATATTATTCCTTTTAGCTTGCCCTAGACGTCCACTATACTTTGAAAAGCCTAGATGTCTGCATCTCAACATTTATCAGGTGACAGGTCTGATGCTTAGGTAGCAGAATAAAGCTTTCTTGTCCTGGATCTGGGGCTATCTTGCCTTTCTTGTTATAACATGATTCCTTTTCCCTGGTTTGCCAGGTGTTGAAAGGCCACCTGCTGTACTCTACATGATTTAGTACTACTATATGTTACATTAGTACACAATTAAATCCAGGGAAACATTGAACCGTTGAACATACTCCTGGTGCATTAAATATATGCATGTTCATGATTGTGAGAAAATGTGTTTACAGGTCCTGATATCAGGTGCACTATTATCAGTCACAGCTCTTTTAATGGAAGTTACAGCATATATTTTATTGTGCTGTTGCTTAAATTATTCTCTGTTCTGAGTACAAATTCACAACTGGTGTAGAGTTTCCTGCTGCTTAAATGGTCCCATTACGTAAGCCAGCTTTTGCTTTAAGGTGCTTTTATTATTCATAGGGCAGCTCTACAAATAGGACTGCCTTTCAAAATTGCATGAGACGTTCTCCCATAGCCTTGTACTTTGTAGGTATCCCATGATAGTGTTTCTGAAACAACCTTTCAGGGACTTATTATAAGTTCTGCTTCTGTGAGTATTTAAACTCTTGAAATGCTTGAGTGATTTATGGAAGTCTATCTTATTTGTGCCCAGTGTAAGTGTATCACTTGGGTGATATATACATTCACTCACACACTATAGACAATGACTCCTAGACAGTGTTCTTCTTTTAAAAAGAACACTGCTTTATTTATAACACAGGAATGCAGGTTAATAAATTATTTCTAGGTGATTCACCTGTAGTATAACCATTGTTTCCCAATGTTATATTCTGATACTGTTTGTTTACTGTGTCTGGGGTCTTGCATATGTAATATTATAAAGATTTATGCCTGCTGTTTATGATGCTTTCAACAGCTTTCACTGTTCTTTATTGTGTTTATTGTATTTCGTCCTTTGCTTTATGAGTAACATTAGGATGTGAATACTTATTTTAGGAAAGATGAAAGCTTAGAGGCTTATGTTACAAAGCTACTACATATTCAGTCCTAATATCGGTAATAAAATGTCTTTTCTTTGTTTGCTTTGGCTCCTTCTTTAAAAAGCCAGTGTATCCATGGAAATGCTCAGAAATATAGATGACACCCACAGGGATCTCAGTCATGAGTATTCTGTGCGGATAAGGAGGAACCTAGTAAATAGTGAACTTGTAAATACATGAACTTGTAAATACATGAATAGTAAATACATGAACTTTTATTTGGAATGAGGCATGGAACTTGGGTTCTAATAACATCATAGGAAAGAGGCAAGCCTTTAAAAGTAGAAATAATGTTTGCTGAAATATTATGAAATATGAGATAGAATATGAATCAGCGTTAAAGGATAATGTTTATTTATTTATTTATTTATTTATTTATTTATTTATTTATTTATTTATTGGTTGAACTTATATGCCGTCCTCCCCCGGAGGGCTCAGGGCGGTGAACAACAAAACAAAAATAGAGCACATAAACCAAAGACTAAAATCCGGTAAATATTAATTAAATTGGCTCTATATAAAATAAAATAACCCCACCCCATTAAAATGAAGCATACTAAAATCAGCATAATAGATGGCGCCTACTATCAATCCCCTAAAAACCAGAAGGAGGAGGGGGGAGCGGCGGGATCCACTGATGTTACAGATGTTATAGGGGGCCATCAGCGGCTGGCCTCCCCAAAGACCCGGCGGAACAGCTCAGTCTTACAGGCCCTGTGGAACTTAAGGTCAGGATCCTAAGAATCATATAGTTCTGTGCACTTAAAGTAGCTCTTGATTTGAGGTTCTTGGTAGGCTGTTGTTAATTTTCCAAGTTTTGTGGCTGTGGTCTGGTAGTATTTGCTCCTAAAGTTTTGGTTGTCATCTGCAGAGGCATGCTATGGAAAAATGTGGTTCTCTCTGTGGCACAGCCAATTGATTCTGACTGTGAAAGCCTTCAACATTACTTTTTTGTTAAGAGTTTCCTGTAAAAACTGAGGCATAGTAGTTCCTGGATTTTTCACGTGAAGCTGTAACTTTGTAACATTTTTGCAATTTAGTGCAAATGTGGTAGTGTTTTGGAAGTTAAATACAAGCTTTATACTGCCTGAACACCATCAACAGTCAGTCTTTACGAAGTACAGGGAAGGTTTACATTTTTTTTAATTGCTTGGTTTTCACTTCTAAATAGTCCCATTTTGTTTTATACATAATAAGGTAGAACTATGCATCTGAGACATTTGAAAAAGGAAAAGCCAGTTCATGGAATGTCATGGAATAGGTCAGTGATGGCGAACCTTTTCGAGACCGAGTGCCCAAATTGCAACCCAAAACCAACTTATTTTTCACAAAGTGCCAACATGGCAATTTAACCTGAATACTGAGGTTTTAGTTTAGAAAAAAAACAGTGAGCTCCGAGGCGTGCATTACTCAGGAGTAGTCTTGGTGGTAGTCGGCGTGCCCACAGAGAGGGCTCTGAGTGCAACCTCTGGCACCCGTGCCATAGGTTCACCACCACTAGAATAGGTGTTGCCTTGGAATAAAACAAGTAATCTATGCTTTACACATCACCTGTCTTGCAAAACCTGTTTTTTTTAATGTCAGTTATTGAGATATAATTTATCTTTAAGGTCTATCTTGCTTGTCAGCATGTTGGATAAAATATGTTCTTATACCATGGATGTATGTAATGTTCTATGGAGTTTTTTTGCCACATAAATCCTTTACTGAGGCCTTACATCAGTTTAGTGCTTAATGTTCTGTAATGAAGTATTCTTTCAAGCCAATAATGGAGTATTTTTATGACACAGGGAAAGATACCGCACTCCAGAGAAATCCTCCAGAGAAATCCACAAAACAAAAGATTATTATTCCCTCTCATAGTATTCTGCTTGTATTTTGCTCTATTCTTATGGATGCAGAAAGGTTTTTACAACTGAATCTTTGGGAAACAGCATATCCAAAGTTCTTCAGTCCTTTCTTGTACTGTAATTTTCTTATTTGGCATTTTAATGGATATATTGAAAAGTTATGCAGTTTGTATACTCAGCTTCACAATGTAGACAAATTTAGTGTAAGGGACAATGGTGTATTCTGCACAGAACAAATGTAATGTTTTTTGGATATTATAAATAGTGTTTTAGGGAAGAACTTCACACAGCTCTTTCCCCCAAAACAGACAGAAAAAGGAAAAATGATGTGTGCATGGGATCACTTGGTAGCCTAAACAACCTCTATCCATCTACTTTTTACAATGAACTAGCAAACAGATGAGCTGCAAGCAGGCTCTATGGAGAATCTGCTGGAGCACACAAAATGGCAGATGCCACTATAAAACTGACAAGAGCTCTGTGCAGGAGGCGGGGAAAAATCAATTTTGGCTGACAATGCTTGTGTTCTCCCATTCTATGGGAACACAAAATTCCCGAACAGATCTTTTTTATAACATCCTAAAGACATTATATTTATGCTATGTAAAATCCACCAATATTCATTCAATGAAATTGGAAATATCTATGGTATTGCTATTTCTGGAAGCACCTGAAAAATAAATTGAAAAAATATATATATAATTAATTTTTTTTACTAGTGTTAGAAGGGCACTGTTTCTCAGAGGGAAACTATGAATATTCAAATTGAAAAGGTATTCTAAAGACATATAAATACAAGACTGTCCTTACTGCCATCACAGAAATGTTCCACATGCAGCTTGACCAAGGTGGATTGGGGCTGCTGGTGTTATTTGATCACAGTGTTTGATGTGGTCGACCATGACCTTTTGACCCACCACTTGGCTGTTTCTGGGGTGCGAGGTATTGTCTTTCAATAGATTGCCTCGTTCCACTGGAAGCAAACCCAGCAATTGAGGGCCTCACAGTGGAGCCTGCTTTGTTGTGGTGTTCCTCAGGAGGCCCTGTTGTCTCCTCCTGCAGCCATCTTGAAAGTCTGGTGCCTCTATCTTCAAAAATGTGCAGCCTGCTTTCACACTCAGAAATTCCCCATTGGCTACAATGGAGCCAAGGCACTACAGGGCAGAGAATCTGGGCAAATTTCTTGGGGTGCCTGTCAGGGGCTTATTTTTAAAGCTAGTGGCATAAAAATTTCAGGGTCTCATCCAGAGTCTGTCCTTATGATACCACCGGAATTTGGTGAAATTTGATTCAGGGGGTCCAAAGTTACAGACTGTCAAAGGGGTAGCCCCTATCTCCCATTAGCTCCAATTGGAAACAATGGGGGATGGGGCAGCCATAACTTTGGACTCACTAAACCAAACTTCACCAAACTTGGATGACATCCTCAGGAGAGTCTCTGGATAATATCCTGAAATTTGGTGCCACTAGCTTTAAAAATGCACCCCCAGCAGGCCGAAACTTAAAACAACACACAAAAACCTTTAAAAGCCCAAATGCTTTGCATTTGGATTCATTCTTATTTAGGCACGACATATCCTGCCAATTTTGGCCCAAATATGCCCAAATTTTACAGATTCGGGCCTAATCCAGGATTCAGTGCACCCAAATCTCCAAGCCCAATGATGGCATAAATATTTGTTTGTTGTTGCTGTGTCCTCTCACTTTTCATAGATTATCAATACATACCTGTACATTTATCAAATGAAGCCCCAAAAGCAATCTTAATGTGATTATATATATGACCACATCAAATTGTGTGTGTGTGTAAACTGCCATCAAGCTGCAGCCAACTTATAGTGACTTCTTCAAGTTTTAAAACCAAGAAACTAACAGGAGAAATGATGTCACACAACACTATGATGTCATTGCTAGTCAGACACATTGAAGTTATGTCACCACATTGTACAAAACTCTAAGAATCTCCCAGGGATTGTTACTAGGAAAGTGCACAATTTTTTGTTGGTATTTTTTGGGTTCAGGTTTAATAGTTTCAGAAATCTTCTAAAAACCAACAAAGCTGAATCCCCATACCAGATTTTTTCAGGATTTTAATTTTGGGGGTCATTATTACATTTGAATCCCAAAAAGTTACCTGCCTTCAAACTCAACGTGGATCTTAGAAGCAGCAGGCAGCACAGACCTGAACTCTGGACCTGGCCAGTGTTCAACCATATGGCACCTCTAAACTCCATAGAGGGCCTTGAGGCGGCATGCAAAGCTGATCATTGGACCTGGACAGCTGGGAGATAAATGAAAGGACAGGGGTTCTCCCTTTTTTAAAAAAATGGCAGAAGGGTCAAAGTGGTCCAAACATGCCAAAAATCATTTGGGGATGGAAGAAAAAACCTCAAAATAACTTATCAGTATTTTCCAGGTTTTTTTCAGGTCAACTTTGCCAAAATGCACACTCCTATTTGTTGCCATAGAGATCTAGTAAATACCTATAGTGTGATGCATAGATTGCAATTTAAGTTTTTTGGCTGTAAATGATGTCACAGCATTACATGACCGAGTTCATGCGACTCTGTACTCCCTAGGCTCCTGTTTGACTGGCTACCCCAATGCACAGCATTAATATATGAGATAAAATATGCATAACTGTGGGCTGGGAGAGAGCTGCTACAGTCTGAATATACCTCAATGAATTAATGTTTGAGTTTTTTTCATAATTGTGTTGTTGTTAAGGAGGAGTGTGATTCAGGGCAAAGTGAAATCACTGCATAAAAGAATAGAATAGAGGATCCCGTGATGTCATTTCTGATGTCAGGTGCCTTGATGCTTTAAATATTAATTTTTTTGCCTAAAAAAGACAACTAATTCAGGATGTACTTCATAGATATTAAATTCATGTAACTGACAATTTTAGCTTTCAAAAAAAGCTTCAAGAGGGTATGAATTTTGAACAGACAGGAGTGAGAGGGAAAGGGTTCCTTGCTTATTATTACTTACAGATTGCTAAGGGGGTTTGTTTTAGAATTATCTCTATGTACTTAAATATGTATTTTAAATTACGCAAGAAAAACACTGAAAAATTCATGAAAGTTTATAGAAAAATTGTTACAGGTATGAAAGGAATTATGCACTCAATCGCATTTGCAGAATCTGCCACCTCAGAGCAAGTTAAACATAGGCAGGCAAGCAGGGCAGGGCAGGGCAGGCAGGAAGGTAGGAGATGCTGTTACTATGGAACTTCATGAGTATTTTACCGTATTTTATTGTATTTTAGCCCCCCACCCCCACCTCTGGAAGTTAATGAAATTAATGAAACAGAGGCAGATTCTGCATGGGCCAAAAAACAGCAGTGTGAAAATGGTGTAAACCCTTTTACCTCGTTTTAAACCATTCTACACCATTTTCACACTGTTTTCACATCACTTTTTTTGGTCCATGCAGAATCCACCAGAGTCCCAACGTGATCTCTTCATAACTAAATGAAGATTATTTCAAGCCACCCATGAATCCCTGCTGTCACTCTGAACCTATAGGCAGAGGAAGGGAAATCTTATATTTTAATCAGTTTACTTTATTTTAATTTTAACCTTTTTTATATTTTATAATCATATTTTAATCATTTCACTAACATTGTCCATATAAATCAGTGGGTTGGATCCAGATAAATTGACAGTCAGAGAGACCAAAGTTCCACAGGTCTCTTCTTCCTTCTACAGCCCTCCTTCAAGTCATACCTCAGCTTTTCTTGTCCCCCAGGAACAGCATTTCATGGAGGTCAGTGAACTTCAGTGGAGAGGGGAGGCAGGAAAGGTTCACACTGCCACTGAAAAATTTAGTCTGGATCTAACCAGATATTAAAAATTTATTTGGCATTAACATAACACCAAAATAAAATGTGATATGCAAACAGAATTACACATTTGTCAATTACATGTTGGCTGGTATGATTTAGATACTAGATATATAATTTGAATAATTTGAATTCAGTCAGCTAAAATGTACCTTAATATTATTTGCCTGAGGTGCATGTGTGCATGCATGGGACTCTTTTACAAATCTAGGGCACCTTGAAAAAAGGAACAAGTTTAAAAATAGCTCCAGGCATACAGTATTTGTGGCCCACTGTGCAGTGTGCAGGATTAACTTGTAAGGAGTCTCAATTTCCAAAGAATACACAGCTGTATGAAAATGAATTTAACAGCTCTCATCTATTTAAGAAAACCCTCCAGGTGAAAGACAGCTGTTCACTTTACAGGATTTCTCTAGTTTATTCTTGCCCTGACATTGGCAATCCAAACTTTTGTCATTCTTCCTCATGGGTAGGCAGTTGAATTTCTTAGATGTCATTGCTGACTGCCTGAGTTTTAAGGATAATAATTCTGACAATGTTTGCTCTTTCACCCACTACTATTCACACAAGTAAAGTTATTTCTTAACTGTTTTTGAAAAAAGGCTTTATTTAATAGAATAGAATAGAATAGATAACCACAAAAATAACTAAGTTATAATATAAACTGGAGAAAATATAAAAGGTAAAAAAAACCTGGGGCTACATAACTAACTGGTATGTTAAGTGCAAAGTGCTATATATATTTAATACATCCATGCATATGTATTTGCAGAAAGCACAGTAATGGCAGTATCACAAAGACATCAGACTTGAGAATCTCCAGGAAGTGCACTAAGCATTCAAATATATACTATACAATCCTCACATGAAGTTCTCAAATGGAGAGTCACAATGTCAAACAGTCCACAGTTCAGACGAGCTCCCAGGTTTTTTGCCTGTTTGGTGGAACAGATCCATTTCCTTGGCATGAATTTTCCATCTTGTCTGCATTGTTTAGGGAACACTATCCTTAAAAAAATTAATATAACAGTCAGTTCCTATTTTAATGATGAGTCCCATCAAAACTAGCCTAAGAATAATTATGTATTGTTTATTTGACTCTTGGGTGCTGCTTCCAGCACATAATGGTTTTATTACACTTGGAGGTTTGTGTTAGCCAAGTAGCTTTTTGTTTTGAAGTTACATAGGACAAACCTTGAATGAACCATGGAATCATATAAAATATTGCGCTCTGATATTTGTGGGCAATGTGACCATTAAACTAAATGTGTGGGTTCTGTTTTGTGATGTCATGATGTCCTGTGTTATTGTCTCTTTACCTCCTTTCCACATCTACTTCCATTGATTCACATGTGTGGTGGTGTTTTCAACAACAGTCGTTTTTGTTTAACAGTTTTGACCCAACATGTGAAACAATATTTTCATTGGTGTCTTGACTAAGAATATGTGCTAAATAACATAGCTCTGATGTTATCTTTCAGATTATTAACAAAGCATTCTGTTATATACATTCCTTTTCTGTGGTAAACATACTGGAATAGTCACTATGGTACTGGCATAGCATAGCACAGTATGGTATGGTTTCTCTTTGCCCTGGCGCCCCCAAAGGAAGACTTGAGACATGAAGGATGGGCTCAACTAGTTTATTTGCTTAGCTGTATTCAACTTACATAAGTGGCTGACCTACTTCAGTACTTATTTTAGTAAGCTAGCAATTTCAGTGCTTATTTCAGTAAGCTAGCAATTGAGGGTGGACTGTGCTTGACGTTTGCATGAACTACATTCTGGTCAGATCCACCTCAGCTCCAAACTTGGCTGGTATTTCCTCTGGACTTGATCATCTCTGTCTGCACATCCCTATGTGCAGAGGTTCCCAGCTTTATCCCTCTCTCCCAATATACTGCAAGGTTACTACCAAGTTACAATTTCCCTTAGCCTCATTTCTTCAAAGCACACACAGCCACATGGTGTGTGAATGGCTTGTACTGTATCCACCATGCAAATAGCTCTATTTCTGTCAATTAGTTTTTGCCTTACTAGTTATAAACCAGCAGGCAACTAGTTTTGGACTAACCAGTTATAACAATCAACAAGCAAAAAAGAAGCTTCCAGCACAGTCAATTTCCAGGATCCCCCTCCAAATTCCTGCTCATCTCTATACAACAACCAGCTAACCTCATGCTGCTCCAGGGAGGGTAAGTCAGCCACAACAAAAACACTGAAGGTAAGAGGAAGCAATCAGGCAAAATGGCCAGCTGCCTTCATCCAATTGGCTGTTTTTGCATTCCCCACAGCCAGTAGAGCCTCACACTTTATTTGAACCCAGTTGGGGAATAGGGCAAATCAACCCACAGCATAATTTGCTGTGAATCCTCCTCCTCCTTCTTTAGCTTGCATTCTCAACACTAAACCTATCTTCAAGGACTTGCTAGTAGAAATGATGGAACATAAAACATTGCAGAAATTAACATTCACTTCTAACATTTCAGACTTACATTTAACATGAAGATATTTTTCATTTGCATCAGAAGTGTAGATGGAAGCAAGAGGGAAAGACGAGTTTGTAGAAGCAAGAGGGAAAGACAATATGTCTCATGTGGTTCTGGTGGATTTTCCAGACTGTGTGGCCGTGGTTTGGTGGATCATGTTCCTAACGTTTCACCTGCATCTGTGGCTGGCATCTTCAGAGGTGTATCAAAGACTATCTGTGATACTCCTCTGAAGATGCCAGCCACAGATGCAGGCGAAACATTAGGAACAAGATCCACCAGACCACGGCCACACAGCCCAGAAAACCCACCAGAACCAGTTGAATCTGGCCATGAAAGCCTTTGACAATATGTCTCATGTTTCCTGAAAGGAGAAGGCTGGTTTCTTTTGTCACATGTTTTATTTTTAACAAATAATACTCATAAAAATTAGCATGACCAAAAGAATCCTCATTTGGTTTTCTTTTCACTAATGCTAGGATTTAAATTTTTCTACTTGCTTTCTCTTACTCCTTTCAATTTGAGAGAAAATCTTGAAATTACACACATACATACAAACTGTGTGTTCTAGAGACCATGGTGGTCCAGTACAACCAGAATAACATTAGTGTATATGCATTTCAGCTAGGCAAGTTTTTTCCATATAAATTCATTTAATGTTCTATGTAAGGGTATAAAATTGTTGATGTAAAAAAAAGAAGTAAATTATTTTTCTGTAGAAAGAATTGAGTTGTATTCCTGTAGGTTGTAGGGTTGGTGAAAGCAGAGGGCAACTAGGGCATGCGGGAATGTTTAACTTTAAAATGTTAATGCTCTCTTTTGAAGCCAGTGTCCTACAGAAAGAATAGTATTTCTTACAGATGCAGGTCACATGGGTGGAAAAATTCTCATATACAGATTTCAAAGATATATTTCATGCTGTGATGCTTTTATTTCTGCACAGATAAATACTGCCTTCAATTATCCCTAAAACTTATCTCTTCATTCCTTGATTATTATTTTTTCTGGTTAGGTTATTGGATCATCCTTGTAAATTATTGTGAGAATGTCAAATACTCCTTTCTCGTAATGTCTCTTTCTTTTTCCCATTCCATAACTTTACTACTAGAGTTGTCTGTGGCTGGCTACTGGTAGAAGCTCATGGAAGCAGGGACTTATTTTTTTGGTGTGCTGATTCCATGATGTCACTTCCAGCATAACCTGGAAGTGGCACCAGGGCGACACTTTAGCATTCACCCACAATTCTGGTGTTTGACCATAGGGTTCTGGGCAAATATTAGTGTTGTCCAATATGATGTCACATCCAGGTCACGCCAAAATCAGTGACATGGCATCAATGTAATGCTGATGCCTCTATCTTTTCTATGTATTTCCACTACCACCACCTTGTTGCCCAACTAAGTGATGCTGGACAGTTATATATCACTGCAGCACTAATGGAACTGCAGGGGGAAAGGGTCCTGTTTCCTACATTTAACACTCAGAAACTTGGATTAGGGTTGCAAATTTTTGACAGCAAAAATTGTGATGCCGAAAAGTAGAGTTGGGAAATACTTGGAGATTTTAAGGATGCAGCCTGAAAGGGTGGAGAGGGGTTGGAGCTGGATATTTTGAGATTGAAGATTTTGGTGTTGGAGCCTGAAGAGGGATTTCAATAGGACACAATGTCATAAAGTCAGAGGCATATTGGGGGAAATGGCGCCCAGAGACAACTCCTTCTCTGGACACCCTCCTATACCCCCGTGCCCCCTGTGCTCGAGGGAGGGGTTTGGGGGCATGTCCCCACCCCAAGCTCTGCTCCCCTGGCCTCTCTGCCAGCTGGCTTTTAAAAGCCAGAGCTTTTGAAAGCATGGAGGCTGGAGGCAGGGCTCGGAGGCAGGGCCATGCCCAACTTCTGTGCAGGCCAGGAGGTGGGGCTTGGTGCAAGCCAGAAGCTCAGGGTGGAGCCACCCCACCCCCAGTTTCCATGCTTTCAAAAGCTCCAGCTGTCAAAAGCCAGCCTGCAGGGAAACAGGGGGCAGGGCTTGGTGGCGTGCGGCTGGGGTGCATGCCATTTAGGTATGTGGGAAGGGTGTCCAGCACCTCCCCATTTGACCAAAAGATGTGCACCTGGGGACATGGGTGTCCCTATGTCCCTAGGGCGATATGCCACATCATAAAGTGTGTCTTCCAAAGTAAACATCTTACCGAGGAACTCAGAGATAGAGGTATTAATGACAGAGAAACGATTAATTACAATGGAAATTTTTCTCATTTTGTCTTAAATAAACATACCTAGTCATTTAAATGTTTACTGGTCAACTCTGAAATACCCCTTCAGAAGGAAGATCTGGCTATTTATATTGGAGAATCCCAACTAAATAACAACAGATGGTCAAACTTTAGCAACATCAGATTAGCACTGAGCAAACTACTAAAGTGCTCCTTAGCAAAACCCCAACTGTTTAAATTTACAAGATTTCCAAATGAAGGTCATTATAAAAGACTTGTACTTCACTTCCGCTCACTGGAAGTACCTATGCTCCTATTTAGGAAGAGAGAAACATGTAGTAAATATGATATATAGATGATATATAGATCTATATATAGAGATATATAGATCAAACTATCCATAAATTAACACCAACAAATAATCATACTGATAATTCAACTTTAATCCCTCAAATAACCAAAGAAGTGACATCATCACAGAAGAGACTTCAAATCCAAATGGGAAATTACAGCAACTGACTAAAGAGCTGATTAATAATAGACATCAATTGGAAAGGACTCTCATATCTTCGAATGATATAAGTATGTTAAACCCAGAGAGACCCCAACAGTTCCAGCCAAAGCAGTCTGCAAAAACATATAATGGACTTGGAGAAACTGAAGGACGCCACACAAACCAACATGAATCAAACAATACTGATAGATTTAGAAGATGATGATTACACAAATCAAATCTCTCAACATCTTCATATCAGTGAAATAAATCTGCACCCAGCCCAATCATCTCAGCATCAACCTGAAGAGTCTTTTGAAATAGAAATGGACAGAGACCTCACTAAACATCTTCATATTTATTTCTTAAATGATTTTGGAGAAAAATCATGAGCTCAGGAACTTACTAAACTAAATAATCAAACTCAACTGATCATTCACCTGATCATTAACTGCAATTTTAAGGATCCCTCTGTAGTACAGACTTCTAACATAGATCATACAAAGTCTAATAACACTATACTTGGGCCAGTCTCCAACACTTTGATCCTACAGGAGACCCTAGAGAAGGATGTATCAACACATATAGAGATGAATTTGGAATCCAGATTACCCATATTAATGCTGGTAAATGGAAATGCGTACACTGATTCTACAGCAGCTCTCGACAAAATTGATCTTAGCTGTCTATCTTGGAACATAGCTGGCTGGAATAGCTGGCTAGAATAGTTACAGATTTACATGCATTCTTGTCCGATTTCAATTTACATTTCAATTTTTTTACAGGAGACATGGAGCTCATCCAAAATATATTTGAAAGGTTATATTTCATACACTCTTCCAGCCACAAGAGTCTGCTCAAAAGGTCACTACTTAATTAGATTAATTTAATTTTAAATTTAACAAATACTTGAATGACATTGAGAGTTTCCAGCCTAACCATCAAATTTTACTAATTTTACTTCAATGCCAGAATAGAGCAGGATGATGTAATGTTATTTAATACTGCTGATATCTGACTGTTATTTCCAAACTCATGCACCATCCCCACCACACATCCCTTCCACCTCCTTCCCAAACATCTGATCCACTTAGGGCCAAGGCGGTTTTCCTGCTTCTCAGGTGGCAACTGATTCATTCCTGCAGATCGGGAGCTTCAGAGAAAGCTCAACTCTCCCACAACAGCTGAAAGGTGCCCGGAAAGGAAGAAGAGAGACCAGCTTGCCTCTGCCTGCCTCTTCCACCTTGCCTGGTGTACCTTGATCCCTGATGGAAGAAGCCCTGTGCACCAACGGCCAGGTGACTCCCGCTGGCTACGGGGAAGAAGAGACTGGAATGCTGGATGTGGCTTCCAACTTTGATCTCAACGTTCCATTTGTGGAATGCCTTTGAAGAATGACCCCCTCCAAAAAAATAAAAGGCAAAGTTGTGGCGTGGGAGGAGGAGCGGGAGCCCAGGAGCCCAGAACGAAACCAAGTTAACTTTTCCACAACTTTTTAAGATGCTCAGAGCTTTCCTGGTGAAGAAGTTGTGTGTTTTCATCGGCAAGAGGAACTGGAGCGAACTTCCCAATGAAGAAAGGGGAGAGATTTACATCCCAGTCTCGCTGGGTGGGTATTCCCTGGAACGTCCTGGAGCCTCCCATCACGGAACCTCCTTCGTTCTCGACGCTGCTGGGCATGACAATACGAGACTCCAGCTACATGGCAGCACAGCCCCATGGTATGGCCCAGGTCCATAGTGGGATACCCCAGGATGGAGAGACAGGATTCTTGCACCCCAAGATTAAGGTGACCCACGGCAAAGGGCCAGGTGAGCAGTTGTCTTGCCCCATTTGCCAGAAAGGGTTCTCCTACCAGCGGATGCTGAACTGCCACTTGAAATGCCACAGCCAAGTGAAACAGCATCTGTGCCCCTATTTCAATAAAAACTTCAATGACACCTTTGACCTCAAACATCATGTCCAGGTGTTCAACTCCGTGTGTGAACTCTGTGACAAGGCTTTCACCCAATGCTGTTCCCTGGAATCCCACCTAAAAAAGATCCATGGGGTGCAACAAAGGAGCACTGTGCCAAGCTGTATATTGCTGATATCGCAGAAAGCAGCTCCAGCTCATCTCCTTTTCCTAATCCTATATTATCAAGTGACCTTTCCATTAACAAAGTGACCTTGTTGTTATTGGAGCTTTGTTTCTCAACCAATAAATTAATTATTAATGACCATCACCCATAAGATTATCTGGGATCTTTCACATTCATATCACCAAGGGGCTGATGCGTAATTGATTATGCAATTGTATCCAACAATTTAGCTCAATCAATTGATAGTTTAAGATCATTAGTAGATCTGAAAGTGACCATTTATATTTGACCATCTATATCAAAAACGATCCAAACCAACAGCAAGGTAACATCCTGGAGATAAAGAGTGATATATCCAGAAACACTTTGCCATCAAAAAGGTAGACACATCTAGAACTTCTTTATAATGTATTTCATACCGGTTTGTAAGACTCCTTAATTCCATAATAAATAATCCCTCTATTATTGAATTTATTACACTATGTGAGAATGTAGTATTATATATAAATCAAACCTCTCAACCTAATAGAATTACCAGAAAGTATAACAAGAAATATACTACCAATATCTGGCTTGACGTGGATTGTCCATTAATGAAATCTAAACTTCGTGATACACACTGCAACTAAATGATCCACTTTACCAGAACTAGCATGAATAAATACTACCAACTGAAGAAAATATTCTATATAATGGTCAATAAGAACAAGTGCCAGTGGCCCCAAAGGAATTGGGAGTTATTAATTAAAGCAATGTGTAACAGGAATCTTGTGAATTGGGGCAGATCATATCATATACATTTCTGTCCAGTTCAGCTCCTCTAATTTCTCCTATCTCATTTGCTAAATGGATTAAGCATTTTGAGATAATTTTTTTTATGATCCCTCTATAATTACATTAGCTGAGGAGAATGAGATTCTGACATCAGTTCCTGAATGACCTCCAGCATCTTCAGAAAAGATTAGCCGTTATTTAACCAACTTAAATAAGGGAAGACCCCAGGTTCAGATGGACTTCTTCCTCAATTTATTCATCAAAAATTCAGACACCTGGGCTCTCACATTGAACAAACTTTTTATGAAATTGAATTCTCCAAGTTTACTACCAGAATCATGGACTCCTTCAACAATAGTTCCCATTTATAAAAAAGGTAACCCATGTCACCCAGCCAACTTCAGACCAATCCACTTGTTATCTGTAACTAGGAAGCTATATGCCATGCATTTCCAACCTAAATTAACTGGTGGAGCCCTGCCCCCATGCTTATAAAAGCAAAGGAGATGAGGATTGAACCTCAGTAGCCCTCATCTCCTGTTAGCTCCCATTGGAAACAACGGGGGATGGGGGCACCCCTTTTGGGGGTCAATAACTTTGCCCTCCCAAACCAAACTTCATCAAACTTGGGGAGAATCAGCAGGACAGGCTCTGTATGACATCCTGAAAGTTTGGTGCTGCTAGTTTTAAAATTGTGCCACCTGAAGGCCAAAACGTGTAAAAACACCAAAAAATCATAAAAATTTAAACGGACCCGAATTTTTTGGATTTACCCAAATTTTCGGGCATATCCGAATTGGCTCTGATTTGGATTCGGGCATACAAATAATTTTATGCCCCAAAACACCCAGATCCGATTTTTACCTAATTTTTTTGAGTATCGACCAACCCTAAATTTGACTCTTTACTAAATATAGATGGGAAGCAGACACTCAGACTACTGAAACAGAGGTTATTTAACATCAAGAAGCAATCCATATTGTCACAGGTTCAAAAATCTGGATTGTCAGTGAGTCCTAAAATTTCAGAAATTATATTCCTTGCTAAGTACTTCACTTCTTTAGTTTATCCTCCATTGCAACATGCCTTCATGCAAGCATGCCTTAACATCTTACCTACAGTAATATTAAATGGCTGATGTTCACAGATTCTTCATTATCAAAGACTGTGTCCTTGCTCCTCCAACTGACCCAAAACAGTTGTTCACATCCTGTTTGACTGTGAATTATATACTAATGTCTGAGTGGAACACTTGAAGATACATCTAAACCACCTTCACCCTTCAAACTTTGTGACTGCCCAAAAGCTTCTTTTTTATTTTAATCACCAGAGAACTCTAGATATGGATTTATTTTTAATGAAAGCAATGGGAATTAGATCTTTTTTAGATCTACAATTAGATCTACAATCTATCAATTGTAAATTTTAATTTTAATTTATTAACTTGTAGTGATTTTGACATGATCTTACTATGCCAATAAAGGTTTTCCAATTGGAATAATCCATGGCTGATTGAAAAAGAAGCAGGGCATATCTTGCCAAATCATAGTGCTGCAAAAATGGTTGTAAAGCTGGCACTGAAATCTTGGTACTGAAAAATGCAGTAAAAATGCAACAGAACATACTAGAACAGGCCCCAGAGAAGAGCTGAAGGCAGAGTCCAGCAGTGTTTGCCTACTCCGGGAGCAGTTTGGGTGGTTTTAATGTCAAGGGGCAATACAAAATCTGCCTATTTGGTTAAAATGAAATATTTGTAAAGGCTCATGGTGGGGAGGGGAGCCTGACTTTTCAATTTCTCTTTCTTTTGCTTTTTTCTCTGTTAGGTGGGCAGTCGTTGCTGAAATTGTTTATCACTATAATATAATACTGTGGAAGCACAATGCCCAACTTTATGTACTCTTATTCATTCTTAAGTTTCAGATTTTAAGCCCTATCAAGAAAGAGAAAGAAACACGCATGTCAGTACTCTCTCAGTACTATGTGGTTTGTCACCTGAGTTCTAATCTTGGAACAAATGCTGTTTGCCGCAGGTGAGCAGGCAAGCAGCAAATTACAAGAATTTGTTATTAGATGATAGATATTTATTATTACGGCCTTTTGGCCAGCCAATAGTTTAAAATCAGAGTACATTGTTATTAGATGCAACTCCAACCAGTGGTATCCTCTGGGTATTTGTATTGTTTAACAGATTTTGCTTTGAGCAGATGCCTTTGTATTATTTTTACCATAAAAATGGATCGAAAAATCATTCCATATGAATAGCTAGAATGTATGCTTGTGGCATTAACTTACCCTGATAATTATTCACTTATTAATGCAATATGTTACAAAGCTGCTGTCTTCTTTTAAAAGCAAAGCTGTTAATCACTTGCTCTGCAAATCTTGTTGTGTTAGTTAAATTTTTACTGTTACTTTAATCTAGCTTTAACAGTCAGCTCCAACTACAATGTAAATTGAAGATCTGCTGAGATTGTGCCACTGCCACTCTAGATTACTGTTAGGTATAGTATATTATACAGGAAATTACTATGGTATATTGTATCTTCTGCAGATACAGCAAAAAAAAGACTGCTGAGATTAGGACTGTGAAAGCTCAGGAAAAACTTTACAGAAGCATGGGATAAAAGATTGTTGGAGAAAGTCCTTGTATGTAGAACTGTAATATTATAGTGTGGTTCCCCCCTCCCCCTTGCCACAGATTTACTGTATATAAAACTCAATTTCTGAGTGTAAAAGAGCAAGTATTTTACTGACTCAGATTTTAATGGCTGCTATATAGGAACTAATAGAAAAGAAATAAGTTTTCTTATTCTAGCCTGATCACAGCATTTGTGCCCAAAGCAGGAGTAGTACTAATACCTATGCCTCTCACCTCTCTTGCTCATGTGCTGGGCCACAGCAAGGTGCAAGTCAGCCTGATGGTGGATGATCTGGTGTGCGAGCACAGGCAAAGTAGCCAGCCAGCTGGGCCTGCACAAAGAATTTGTACAAATGGGCAGCACTTACAAGTTCCACAAGGTGCACAACCTGGTCACATTCAATGTGTTGGAGATGCAGCTTCTAAGATTTGCTTTGAACAACCCCTTTGCGGGGGAGGGGGGAACTGCTGTCCTTGCATCACACTGTTTTAAAACAGCCAGTCTTTTCTGGAGGACACCAAAAAGAGACTCACTCAATGGTTCACATCAAAGGTTTTTTTTTATTGTCAAGAGCAGTGATCACACAGGTACTTACATGAGCCTGTTTTCTTTTACCCACCTTTTTGGGACTGAACTTTGTCTCCAACTTTGGACAGTTCTATCAGGCCTGGCTGCCTTTTCTTGCCTTACATCCTCCTCTGGTTGATTCTTTGTTCCTACTTAGTCTCTCACACTCAGTCTCTTATACTACCTTGTCTTGGAGAAGCTTCTGCCTTTAACCCAGTACATGAGTCCTCCTCTTGCCTCTGCTGCTGCCTCAGTGTCACAAGTACCTTATATACTCACGTATAAGTCTATTTTTTCAGCACATTTTTTGTGCTGAAAAAGCCCCGCCTCGACTTAAACGTGAGTGAACGGGTGGTGAGCAGGTGGGGGGAATGGGTGGCGAGCAAAAAAAGGCTGGGAACTGAGGGTGTTCTTCTGCACCTGCTCCCTGCTATGTGGTCCCAAAGGCAGATCCCAGGTAAGGCTTCGGCTGTTGCTTCGCTGCACTACAGGTGTCCGGTAGCTTCATTCACAGTGAATATTCAGTGAATAGGTGTGAATATTAAATATATATGTTACAGAATTTTTGTTCAGGCCAGGAAGCTCCATGAATGCTAGGGAGCCATACTCATTGGGAAATCTGAACCATTGGAGCCCATGGTGATAGGAATCTCCCCCCCCCACAGGGTTCCCTGGGGTACAGCCACTGCCAGCACCTTTCTCGGCCCCCACCCAGTGTTTTTGGAAAGCAGGTGGGACTTCAGCTGAGCTTGCAGACCTGCAAAAAAGACTTGCTTTGGGGCAGCGGCTGCCATCACAACGCAAGCATCTTCACTGTGTAATGATAAGCTATCTGTGTTGAAGGAGAACCTGTAGGGACTTTTAAAAAGGGGGATCTTTTTGAGCATCTTCCCTATGAAACTCTGAAGAGATACTGTCTGTGAGAGTTATATATTCCACTTCAGAACTTTTAAAGTTATTGTTGATACCATACTGTTTTTTTAAAAAAATAAATATTCAAAAACATTTGTATTGGTATCTATTTTTATTTTTGAAATTTACCAGTAGCTGCTGCATTTCCCACCCGAGCCAATACGTTTTCCCAGTTTTTGTGGTAAAATTAGGTGCCTCAACTTATATTCAGGTCGACTTATAGGCGAGTATATACAATATGTGTTTGTTTTCAAACTTGTTATAATGCTTTTGGTTGTTCATCACCTTGGGGAGCCTAAATTCAATGGAAAGGTGGCTTAAAATATTTTAGATAAAGAAGATGTCAGATCATCTGTTTGGATCAGATCATTTTATTCTTATTCACAGCAGATGCACAATAAAGTGTGAATTATCTTAGTAAATATTTTGAATGGAATGAGATCAGAGAAAAGAGTTTTCTAATTGTAATGCTTGCATGTATTATGTAACCCTGCCCTGTATACCCTGCCTTATGAAATATTGGATTTCATATTGTTTCTTATGCTATGTGCTGCAAAATGCCAGTTTCCTTGTTTGTATGGGTGGATAGCAGAGTGTCCAAGTTGAAAGCAGGCCCCAGGCAAAAGGTCTGTTTAGCAAGATTAAATCAATGAATGAGTTACTCCAGCATAACCTGGAGGTCTCATTTTGTTTGTGGGAATGATCTTGATTACCACACCTTGCTAAAATACTGTGAGACAAAAGAATATGGAAAAACACCTTGGTATCAGATGCTGCATTTCACTATCTCTTCTGGAAACCAGGTCAGCAACAGATGGTTGCTTCTTTGCATTTCCTCCACCTATTGTTATGACTCTCCTAAACCACTCACCCTGTCCTAATCAAATGTCTCAGCTAAATCTGAATAACCTGGGCAGTGTCTCCACAGAGTTACTCTGCATAAAGCCATTCTGTGCTTCCTGATTTAATCTAAGAGCAATTGACTACATTGTTCCGGGTACTTAGAACAATAGAAGAGCTTTAGATAGAGCTCAAGCCAGCAAGCCCAGCATGGGAAGTTCCAGAGAATTTAGGAAAATGAAACTTAAACTCACTTGTTCCCACCCCTACCTGGACAAAAGGGTATAAAAGTACTGAGCACCCCAACTTCAGTGCTCAATACTTGCCTGTACCTCACTTGGTCTGGTTGGGTTGACACAATATCGTCCTTCGCCTGGATTCAGATGCTGGTCATTTGAATTCTTGCCTTCTTCAAGATCTTCTTCAGCTGAATTTAGGTAACGTATAGTCCCTGCTTCCCCAAATCCCATTCTATCTTCCCATGTATCTTTCCTCCCTATCTATATCCTAGGAACTGTGTGTATGTGCCTTGACTTCTCACTGTGTGATTGTTTGCAACCAAAATTTATATTAAAATATTTAAACTGCAATTTGGTCTTTTGTGAATTCTCTGCAGATATGTTTCAAGCCATTTCTGGTATACATAGTCTAAAAAGATCCCTATCCAGCCTGCCTCTGCATTGCTAAGCCGAGTTATTTTTCCTATTGCTACTTTAAAATAGTTGTGTGCTGTTACACTCTTAGCAGCTGGTGGAGATTCCTTGAAAATAAGTTCACAACCTGTGAAAGCTGGGTAACATTATGTTCATGTTAAGACTTAGTATAGTATGCCATTCTTACCTCATATCCTGAATAAATATTTTTGTTTCTTCCTAGGGGTATTTCCCAGTGGTGGGATCCAAAAATTTTAGTAACAGGTTCCCTTGGTGGTGGGATTCAAACAGTGGCGTAGCACTAATGGGGCTGGGCGGGGCATGACAGGGGCATTCGGGGGGGACATTAATAATTTCTGTTACTGTAAAAACTCTTACTGTAAAAAAAGTTCCTAATTTCCAGCTGGTATCTTTCTGTCCATAATTTAAACTCATTATAGCAAGTCCTATCGTCTACTGCCAACAGAAACAACTACTTCTCCTCTAATAGACTGCCTGTCAAATACTTAATACTTTCAAATACTTAATTTTGTTTCTAGAAATCAAAAGAAGGATACTTTCCTTAAACAAGGAACTTTACCATATTTCTAAAACATGTTCTTAAAACTGCCCAACAGGGAGAATTATCCCGTTTTCTACCTTCGCTAACCAGCCACATAGGAAACAACAGGACTTTATGCCAACTGTGAAATCATGAGTGGTCACTACAGTTTAGTGAAGATTCACCATCACCACTGTTTGTTAACTATATTCTGAAGGGCTAATACATTCAATACTCAAAATAATTTGCACTTTAGATTAAGACACAAATTCATTAAAACATGGATCCGATGGACCATTCCTACTGCATAGGCATATTCAAGAGCTAGATATCAAGGCTACTATCAGGATACACAGGTCATGACTTTTTAAAAAATTGAGTAAGCATTAGTAGTTAGTACCTTTAACCTTTCACTTATACAAAATGCTTTGTAATCCTTTAGCCCCATAAATACCTAAAATCAGTCATTAACACTCCCTTTTTATTCCTGGGTGACCTTGGGCTAGTCACAGCTTTCAGCCCCACCCACCTCACAGGGGGTTTGTTGTGACGGGGGAAGGGCAAGGAGATAGTAAGCCCCTTTGAGTCTCCTGCAGGAGAGAAAGGGGGGGGATATAAATCCAAACTCTTCTTCTTCTTCTGTTTAAAGTAAAAAATAAACCAGAACATAATCCATTGTGAACTAGAATTCGCAATCCATACTGTATATTCTGCAAATATTTCACATTAATTAATCCAGGATTAGAGACACAGATTAGCATAACAATTCTCACATACAGGAATACAGAACTTTTAAGTGACCAAGCATCATGGTAAATCACAATTTATCATAAAATGAACGGACAGAGTGCCAAAATTAATAGCCTACCAAGCAAGTAAAGAGTCCCCTGGACCCAACAGTAGTTAAAGCGTCCCTCCTCTTACTAGCCGGCAAGCTCTGGGCTACGAGAAAGAAGAAGAGAGGGGGAGGCGAGGGTGTGGAGATGGAAAAGCAGACCCAATTAGTAACCCCCTCTCGGCACACACAAATAATTAGTAACCCACTCTCAGGAACTGGTGAGAACCTGCTGGATCCCACCTCTGGTATTTCCTTAAGAAACTTTGCAATCTTGTATGGAAGCAAAAAATTCCACAAATGCTATTTTTCTTTTTAGCAAGCAACTAATATTTCCCCTTATAATTCATATTCATTGATCATTTTGTGCTTACAGAATCTATTGTGTACTTTGAATACCATTTTCCATCATTTATTTTAATATTATAATAAAATTTGGATTGAATTTGATTCAATTATTTATCTAGCAATAGTTTCTACAAGTGTGTCTACTACCTCTAGAACAAGGCAGAAATATATTATGTAGCCATTCATCATGATAAATTCTAGCCAGTGGCACATTCTGTCATTTAATAGTATAAACCATATGCGTTTAGATCTTGGTCTGCTATTCTCAGCACCTTTATAACAGAGAAGCGTAAGTTATTCAGGTTTTTAAACAGTTAATGTGTAGTTTAGTATCATTTTTAGAAGTTTGTATGCTATATGGTTTTACAGCAACAATGAAAATCTTGAAAGGTGAGTTGCTTAAAAAGACAACATGTGGATGGAAAAAATATGTCAAAGACAGTCCATCTCATTCCAGATCAAAATGAGCAGCACTAAAAATCTAGGTGATTTGAGGGAAAGAACTCTATGTGAGACCCACTGTGCCTTACACCAATAAATAGCTAATAAACTTTTATCATTGATATTGTTTAATTTGTGCATGATTTTATGCATGATAAGAAAATGGAAATGTAGTAGAACAACAGCTGAATCCCCTATAGACTTGCCAACCTCTACGTGTGGCCTAGAGTTTTCCCAGAATTGCAGTTTATTTCTAGACTACAGAGATCAGTTCCTTTGATTGCATGGCATCATGTTCCTGCTGAGCTCCCCCCATTTTGCCCCCTAACTGCAATTTCCCCAGGCTCCTCCCCAAATCTCCTGGAATTTCCCAACCTGGAGTTGGTTACCATACTCTGCAAACATGCAGCTCATTTTGTCACCATCAGTAGATTTTTCCAAGGATTTCCTGTGTCTGTTTTACATACAATATCATGTCATAAACTATTTATGCAGCTTACTGCATAAATCAATACAGAAAAAAGTTTGAGTCTATTGGCACCTTTAAGATCAACAAAGTTTTGTTCTTTGTATAGGCTTTCATGTGCGTGAACACTTCTTCAGATACATGCACAGATGCATGCACACAAAAGCTTATTCCAAGAATAAAACTTTGTTGGTCTTAAAGGTGGTCAAACTGGACTCACACTTTTTTCTGCTGCTTCAGACCAACATGACTATCTACCTGAATCTAACCCACACAGTTTGGTCAACTGAACCAAACCACCTATTCCCTTAAAAAAAATTTGTGGACTTTTTCAGACACAGACCATATAATTTGAATATGTATGAAAAGTACCACTTAAATATTTGAGCAGAAGCTGTAGTGTGTGTCATTTCCTATCTCCAGTGCAAGAATTTATTCTCCCAATCATTTGGTTATTGTTAAAAGAAATAAATAAAAACTCTGATGAATCTACAGATGAGAACTGGAAGCAAACTTTCAATATTTTGTTATGCTTCAGACTGACTGTTGTATCTAAAGGAAACCATAGGTGATTGAAAGGTACTGTTATGGTTACATATAATTTTTTTCTGATAACTTCTGAATACTGTAAATGTTGTATACACTGAACATTCAGCATGTGGAAGTTATGGTTCTATGCACTACTGTGCAATTGTGCCTTTGAAGGCTATCTATAAGAAGGTAAACCCTAGTATTTGAAGAAGTTAGTAAATTATGCATGTTTATGTGTGCCATCAAGTCTCAGCTGACTTACAGTAACCTGTGCAAAGGGTTTGCAAAGCAAGTATAAAGCAGAAGTGGTTTGCCATTGCCTTGGTCTTCAGAATATTCCTTGGTGTTCTCCCATCCAAGTACTAATCCTGCTTTGCTTCTAAGAACTGATGTAATCTGGTTGTACCATGCTGCATTCCCTTTCAGAAGTAAACAACTAATATACTATTTATTCAGAGTATAGGTTGAATACTTCTGAGTTTCTGTGACAGCTAAAAGTTACTAGGGTCCTGTGATGCATATGCATTGCTATTGTGCTGAATAGTGCAGGGAACAATACAAGCCAATTTCAATTTCAAATTCCAAAGAGAATAGAACATCTGAATTATCCACATTAACAAATGTATACATATCTTAGGGGAGAAATGTAAATGGAATATTTTTAATGCTGCTTCTACAGACTTGCTTATATATTCCCCAATATTAAAACCATATGTAAAAAAAATCAGAATCTCAAATAACTACTCCACTGGTATCCATAATGTTTTCATAAAATGTAATGGTTGAATTTGCAGCGTTATAACCACTCAATATATTTGCATAAAATATTCCCAGATACACTTTGGCAAATGGTTTTGTGTCTCTTTTAGTAGGAGCTATAATTAACACAGGAAAGAAATTGGCTGTCTCCTCTATGGCCTTCATATGTGTATATATAAGTGTCTTAATTCATGAATAAGTTACAATAACTGTTCTCCTGCTTTAAATTCAGCCTGCAATGAGCATAATCACCATCACTGGCCACAATAAAATGATCACTAAAGAAATCATATATACTAATATTGTGGTTACATAGGAATTTGTTATTAAAGCAGTAGAATTATATCATATTTGCTCAGTGGTGCAGAATGATTGGTCTGTTGTTAATAAATGATTGACAGATTTCTTCTATTCTCTATGTGTAAAATTTGTTATCAATGACTTTCTCATTATTTTGAGTTACTTTCTTAAATCAAATATGGTCTGTTTCTGTCACGTAAGCCCATAGATTTAAGCTATCAGAAGTTTACTGATTTTTTTTTTTAAAAAAATGGCTTTTATGAATAAGGTACAAGATGTGCATTTCAGTGAATGTAACTTTGTGGCGATTAGCTCCTGTAATTTATTTGTGCAATGTATGAGATTCCAAAAAACCTGAGAGAGGAGAAAGTTGGCGCAGTTTCCTAAATGGGTGCTGTCTAAATATCTGCCCTATACTCTAGCCACTAAATGGGTTCTGTCTCTATATAGCTGTTCTAGACCCTAGTCTAGAACAGCTATATTGTTTCTGAGAAGAGATAATAGGTGACGATGGTTAATAGTAGCAGAGTATAAGACTCACAATAATGGGTTTAAACTACAGGGGGAAGGCTGCATTAGGATATTAGGATTTTTTTCAACAGTAAGAGTTGTTCAGCAGTGGAATCAGCTACCTAGGGAGGTGGTGAGCACCCCCTCATTGGCAGTCTTTAAGCAGTGATTGGACAAATACTAATTACGGATATTCCAGGCTGATCTTACATTGGACAGGGTGTTGAACTAAATGACCTGTATAGCCCCATCTAACTCTATGATTTTCATCCTGTGCCATGTCTTATTATTGAAATCTATCCCCATATCAGGCCTATCATGTAGAGAGTGTCCTATTACATGTTTTTAAAAAACACCTTAAAACTCGAGTCCATGGGTAAGATGGGTCCATTTGAGTTTAATGTACATGTGGTCTAATGTATATGTGGTCTAAGTCTATCATCATCATCATCATCATCATCATCATCAAATTTTATTTGCATATGGTCTGGATTGATTACAATAAAGCATTCAACTCTCTGCCCCATGGTTGGATCATGAAATGCTTGGAAACAATTGGTGTCAGCAAAAACATCCGAATATTCACTGAAAAAGCGATGAGACAGGGGAAAACCGAACTGACAGCTGGAAATGAAAACTATGGAACAGTCAACATCAAGTGAGGAATTTTCCAAGGTGACTCACTATCGGTTGTACTGTTTATCATTGCCATGATCCCACTAATAGTGAATTTGAAAAAGTTGGGATATCATTGGCAAAAGACTCAGAAAAAAATCTCACATTTTCTTTACATGGTTGATGTAAAGTTCTATGGGACATCAGACACAGAAATCCAGTCACTAGTGAACACAGTCTGAATATTCAGCACACATATTTCAATGGAGTTTGGTCTAGAAAAGTGTACCACTGTGGCAAAAAAGAGGGGCAAGATCACTGAGAGTGATGGCATAGAAATGCCTGATGGTTAGCTAATCAACTGCAACCAAAAGGAAAACCAAAAATAGCTTTGCATTTTGCAGCTGGATAACATGATGCACGGGAAAGCAAAAACTATGGTCAGCAGAGAATACACCCAGCGGATCAGGAAAAAATGAAATCCTAATTAAATTGCAGGAATACCGTCAAAGCCATCAACATCTGGACCATACCTGTCATCAGGTACACCACAGGAATAATCAACTGGACAAAGACTGATTTGGATACATTGGATAGAAAAACTCAGAAGCTTATGATAGTGCACATGTCTTACACTCATGCAGAGATACTGATAGATTATACCTTCCCTGGAGATCTGGTGGCAGAGAATTACTGCAAGCAAAGCAAAAAGTGGAAGAGGGAAAACATGCTGTAGCCAATTATGTGAATGAAAGTCAAGAACAGGCATTGATTGAAGTGAAAAACAGGCATTTACTGAAAGCTCAGAGAATCCAACAGGAGTACAGAAAAAATGTGATTAAAACACAAGGACTGAAAGCTGGCACAACAAAGTCAAGAACAGGCATTGATTGAAGTGAGGAACAGGCATTTACTGAAAGCCAAGAGAACCAAACAGGAGTAAAAATGTGATTAAAACACAAGGGTGGAAAGCTGGCATAACAAAGCATAGAACAGCCAATTTCTGGAGAAGATCAAGGACACGGTGGCAGTGGCGTAGCTCCCATGGGGACATCCAGGTACAAACACCCCTGGTGTCCCTGTGAGAGTTACGGCAGGGGGGCAGAAAAATCACCCCTCCACCCCCCACTCCATGCCTTCCCTTCTTGCCTGGCATGTGCTCACTAGCTCTTGCTCTCTCGTGCTCTTTCTCCTTGTCTCTCTATCTCTCTTTATAGATATGTAAAAGATTCACTCAGTTTGGTATTCATGTCTCCACAATCAGCAGAACTTTCAAGTTATTGTGAGTCTCAATTTCATTCTACAGTGTTTCCCAGCATCCTCAGGGCATCTATGCAAATCACTATTTTGTAATTTGCCCCCATCCCTTTCTGCCCCTCCAAAAAGATATTTCCTCCAAACTGTCCCCCAGCATCCTCAGGCCCCTTCCGCACACACAAAATAATGCGTTTTCAAACCACTTTCACAACTGTTTGCAAGTGGATTTTGCTATTCTGCACAGCTTCAAAGAACACTGAAAGCAGTTTGGAAGTGCATTATTCTGCATGTGTGGAATGAGTGTCAGAGTCTGCATGCAAATTAGCCTTCTTCTCATTCACTCTCATTCACTGTCAATTTTGCAGAGATTTTTGCCTCATGGGGGTGGCGGCTAGAAAACTGGCGAAAGGGCTGAGATGGAGCCAGCTGGGAGAATGGAGAAGAGATCATGCATGCCCTTCTGAAAATTGCATTGGTAAATTTTCAAAGAGAAGATGACCTCCCACTTTCAGTTTTGCACAGAGGCTTCTGCTTTGCAAGGGGGCTAGTCAGAACAAAAGTTTTGTGGCTGGTCAGAACAAAAGAAATTTCACCTGTTATCTTCCAGTGTAAGCACTGTATGATATCTGTGAATTGCATTTGCACAAGGTCTTTAATGAATTGAATATGAAAATAATCCCTTTATAGCTAACTGTTTAGCACTATAGAACTGCATTATGCAACAGCACACAGGCAGCAGGAACTTTGGAGATTCAGAATCTGAAGAGATTACAAATTAATCTCATAAATGCTAGAATGTATCCAGCCATGAAACTTGAACAATTGAACCTGCAAAGTTATATTTTGCTATTAAATGGAGTTGCATAAGACACATAGTTGAAAAAATTACGCAGATACATGTATGTGATGAAAGTGTTGCATACTTGATTCCACTTGAAAAAGATCTATCTTTAAGCCTTCCAGTCTTCCCCCTTGCTATTTTAGGCCGTTTCCGCACGGTTGCTATGAACTGCCGGGTCGTGGCGCTGCGGGACAGGCCGACCGGGACCATCCGCATCGGACGTGGGTCCTGAACGTGCTTTCAGGAAACCCAGCTGCTGCCAGTGAACGGTGCAGCCATCGGCTTCCTGGCTTCCCACCAGTGCCATCTTGTCCCCGGATTCGGCTCGTCACCAGGCTCGGGGACACCCTTCTGCCCTGCGCGCCTGCTCCAGCCGGGCAAGAGGGTAAGAGGTCCCAAACCTCGTGCTGATCTACTGGTTTGGCGCCCGTAATGCGCAAATACGGTGAGGGCGCCGATCAGCCGCTGCCGCTCACCGTTTTAGCTTTCTTTGACGGAGGCTTCCCCAAAAAGAGCGCTAGGAAGTGCTCTAGGGGAAAGCGCCGGCTTCAGGCCGGGCGGGCGGCGTTAGAAGGCGGCCTTGGCTGCGTCTGCAGCCGCGCCCCAATCTGAGAATAAGCGGCCTGGAGACAGCGTTTTTACCGTTTCCAGGCCGCCATTCATTGCCCATGCGGAAACGGCCATAGTTTCCTGTGGCTATTTCATTTTTGGTATAGCTTTTGGCATATAATTTTACAATACCGTGTCTCTCAAAGTAAGTGCATAATGCTCTTAACCACTATACCACACTAGCACCCTACATGAATGTCTGAGGGGAATTGGACATCCTTCTTGGGTTAAAGGGAGGAGAGAGACAGATATTATAAAAGAAATTAAGAATGATGAATGGTGCCTCAATGAAGCATTAGCTGTCCTTCCATGAGGTTGACCCAAAGTGTCTGTGGGTCATCCTTTAGATTCACCCAGTCACAGAAACAGGGCAGTTAAAAATTGGAAGACAACAGTGACTGTCATAATGAAATTTTTCAATTTGAAGGGGGGTCATTTAATTCTGGCAGCCATTAAAATATTCAACGGTAAGGTTGTTCAACAACTTTTGTACAAGTTCTCTATATGGATCCATTCGTGGAATACATCCCTAGAGAAAATTAAATCTAGCTTCTTATATGAACTCTTTGGAGTCCCTCATTGCGTTTCATATGCAACCCTTTGTTTGGAGGCTGGACAACATCTTTTCATTACTAGGGCATGGTTGGCAACCTTTAAATTCCTAATATGTTTATGCTTCACTACCAGTCCTAATAGCTACATATTTCTTGCTCTCCCTGAGATATAGTCTGCTGGTGTCATATTGAAGAAAAGTTAATTTCTCTACGACTTTCTTGGGATTCCTTATTAATGTTACCACCTAAGGAAATATTCCAAGCAATAAAAAGCCATCTCATTGATAAGAAATCCAATCTTTGGTCAATAAAAGAAGGGTCTTCATGCACCCATCTTTATCATAGTATTGTTTTAGAGAGAGCCCAGATGGCATGCTATTTGAAAGTACTGATAAATCCTAAACAAAGATGGGCTTTCACTAGGGCAAGATGTAATTCCTTTCCTGCTGCCTTCCTTAATAGGTAATTTTTAAGGATGTCCCCTCAAAAATGGATATGCTCTTCCTGCTTTAACATTACTGAAACTGTAGATTTACAATTTCTTGTGTACGTTTTCTTTTGGACAATCGGTAAGATAATACAGCTGGAAGATGAATTTTTAACTAATGTTTTAATGAACTAATAGGGTTCAAATGATTTGGTCTGTTATTTAGTTTGTACTATTGATGCCTAGTAATGGTCTGATTGATTGACTCATCCATTACCCATATTCAGAGATGAAATGAACATGTACAGAAGGTGCCCTGGGAAATAGAGGATCCCATAATGCACAAGTACACCTATATAAGGCCCTTTAATTTGGAAAATGGTGGGGGGGGGGGAGGTTGATCCGTGCTCTGCTTTGTCCACATGCTCATTTGAGACCACCACAATGATAAACAAGAGGTTCATATGCAAGCATCATAACTATTGATTTACATCTTGCATAATGTCTGCTTCTTCAGTCATACTTGGTTATTTATTCGGCAGTATATTAGCCTCCAGTATATTAGCCTCCAAGTAACAGTACAGAACTGAAGTCTGTTCCTCTGTATAATTTCTGACCAATGTGTGGCTGGAGGGATTGCTACACTGCTCGGTAAAGTGGAAAGAGGGCAAACTAGTTCAAGGAAATGAGCTGAACCATTCTGTGAGTATAGGGAGTTCTCAGTGCTGTATCAATCAACAAATCAGCTTGCACATCACTTGCAAAAAAATCTGCATAGTTGAAGATGCAAAGTCTGTGTTGTCTAGCTCTTATAGTACTCATAGCAAAAACCGCTTACTTGCCAAAATAACCCCCCCAAAATAATTAAAGGTTAACTCTGATACTTCCTGTTTCCACACAGAGATATTATGTTTAATAGTTCTAATTGGAATGAAAAATGACATAGAAATGTTTTCAATAAATAAAAATAAAATCTCTATCTCTCAACAATATTGTTGCAATTAATGTGAATGCATCCATTGGGGGTTTTTTTTGGAAAATGGGACAGCACTGACAAGGTTTGCATTGCTAGTGTTACAGAAGCATCCATAGAAATAAAATTAATGAACCACAGAGGAATAATTTTATTATGGTGATCACAACATTCTCTACTAGGCAGAATATGCAGGGATAAATACATGAAGAGTGACAAAAGCTTCAGAAACAAGTGGAAAACCCTTAATAGGCTTATTCCTTACAAT
Source organism: Sphaerodactylus townsendi (assembly GCF_021028975.2). Taxonomy (NCBI): domain Eukaryota; kingdom Metazoa; phylum Chordata; class Lepidosauria; order Squamata; family Sphaerodactylidae; genus Sphaerodactylus; species Sphaerodactylus townsendi. The sequence continues at coordinate 82,780,044 of NC_059431.1, read as the reverse complement.
GTATGGAAAAGCATGATAGAGTGACAGCCCTCCCAAAACAGGCAAGGGAAAAATATGATTGGCATTTGTGTATACAGCATTTCCACCAATCAATAACAGTACTTTATAGTGCAATTCTGGATTATGGATTCTATTTGCACAATATGCGTGGCAGGCTTGTATCTTGTCTTTGCCTTTATTGCTTGGAGAAACAGAAATTTAAATATGGTTCTGAAAAAAGGAAACAAACTTATTCTCTCCTCATGTCTTCCTAGTTCTCTAATTAAATTGACTAATACTTTCTTTTAGGCCAGTTCTGGCCAGATGTCTGGTGGTATCAGAGTGTCAGCAGCTGAATCTACTTTGTTTCCTTGTTCCATCTGAGTAAATAGTTTTTTCTCCCTTCTTCATTCTTAGGCATTGCAAAGATCTTGAAGAAAGGAACAAAAAAAGCTGTTTCTAATGTCATATTTTACATGTTGCTGGGGCTGGATCTATATTTTTGAAGTGGGCCAAAGTGTAAAATGTCGCCCCTTAATATTGTGTGTGTGTGTCTGTGTGTGTGTGTGTGTGTGGTCAATGTATACAATCAACTACTTTTAAATCTGACAATAAATTATGTTGACCTCTATGAACTGTTAATAAATAATTATTTTATCTATCCATAATGTTGAATGTTCTCTCAACCCCTAGTCTGAACATTTTTTTAAATACAGCATACAAACTTTTGACCTGGGAAACACCAAACACACCTCATGCTCCTTCGCAGCTTCATAAAGTACAGCCCTAGAAAAAGTTTTATCTGGTAATTATGCTGCTAGAAACAAAAATAATTAAACCAAAACTGCTGTACTTTTGTCACTGGAAAAGACTTACTGGAAAAGACAATATTGCTGGGAAACATTGGAGATAGTAGGAAAATAGGAAGACTCTCCATGGGGTAGATTGACTTAATAAAGGAAGCTACGACCCTCAGTTGGCATGACCTGAGCAAAGCTGTTAATGAGAGGATATTTGGAGGTCATTGATTTATAAGCCTCCCCTCAGCCCAGAGCATGTTTCTCCCTTGCCCCCTCCCCAGATCAAGCCCTGTAGTACTGCTACTGCAAATGTTACTCAAAGTTAAGTAAAATTGATTCTGCTTACGGCAAACCCAAAGGATTTTTAAGGCAAGAGACTAACAGAGGTGGTTTCTTATTGCCTGCTTCTGCATAGCAACCTTAAACTTCCTTGGTGGTCTCATATCCAAGTACTGATTAACCAGGACTGAACCTGCTTAATTTCCAAAAGCTGATGAGGTTTGGCAAAATGCTCTCATGATCTATGCAAGATAAAGAATGAAATCAGATCAAGAAATTAATTCAAGGATTATTTTAATTTCTATACCTGAGCTTCACCTGCATGGACGACCAGACCACAACACTTTCACACTGTGAGTAAAAACTGCTGGTGGAAGAACAGTGTCTCAAGTGTTTATTCTTTCTGTATGTTAACTGACACATATTGGGCTTCACCAGACAGGATTGTGAACCAACATCTACTCTCCCGATGCGGCCCCTGGCATAACTCAAAGCAGGCCTAAGGCTGTTCTAAATTAACCTGGCTTCAGTAGTCCCATGGGGACCATCCATGATGGCAATGCAACATTTCTCTATATCTTCCTAAATATTGCTTAATATTGCATAGTTTTTTTTCATGGAGTGTACAAAAAGGATACCAAATAAGAATGAGAGAAAGAGAAGAAATGCTGAAGGTAGTCATATCTAGCATTAAGAATTTAAAAAGGTAAAAGAGAAAGGGACAAAAAAGAGGTTGGGAACGGTACATGATTCTTGAACCATGGAGTGGTTTTGACATAACTGAATTTTAAGGAGGGAAAACTTCATATAAAACATAAGACAGTAATGGCTGTGAGCTGTGGATGGAAAGGTGTGACAATGATATTTGGCCTGGTTAAATAAAATCCCACAATGCGGTTGGATTTCCACCTGCAATTACTAGGATGTGCTGAATGAAACGGAATTAGAAGTTCTTTTATTAAAGGTTAATATTGGCACAGCAAAACAGGGTAGACAAGTTCAATGCAGGAAAAAAAAAACCTAGAAGGAATGGCAGCTTCAACATTTGGGTCTTTAAATCCAAAACATTTGTGGCATCCGTGCATAGCATTTAAAATCTTGCAAACTGGGCATATTTCTTTGAATCTCCTCTTATCTCCTAAAAAGGCAGCCATGGTTTCTTCCATCTATTCTACATTCTCCTCCTTGATTCTCTTTTCAGACTTTCTTTCACATCCTGTGGGTGAGCTTGACCAGGAAGATACAGGTAGAAGGAACCATGTGTGTTCATCTTCTGCTGCTTTAAAGGTGTGATTGTGAGATATTATTTACTTGAAAGAGTGAGGTAGGGACTTAAAGGGAGATATTGGAAGAATTGTTTTTATGGTAAATAGATGGATTAACATGGACAATGGATGCATCTGAAGAGCTTTGCAAGTTCTTTTTCTAATCAACATGCAAGGTTTGTTCAGGTTTGTTGCTCCAGAAAACACATTCAGAGTACATATCCAGACAGCTTTTTTTCCCCTATTGGGCTCAGGTTACCTGAAATATTTGTGGCTGGTGTGAGTTTAGAACAAGAAACAGTTCACTTCCCAGTTGTCTTCTACAGTCCTGCTCAGCAAAGTCTAAAACAGTGGTTCTCAACCTTCCTAATGCCTCGACCCTTTAATACAGTTCCTCATGTTGTGGTGACTCCCAACCATAAAATTGGTATATATAAAATACTAGCGGGGCCCAGCCATGCGTTGCTGTGGCTTATTGTGGTGAAATGGAAAAGGAACAGTAGCAGCACTTCAATTGCAGAGGCCAGCAGTACGTGCTCATGCAAACACGCAGCCTGATACTGTGCGATGTCATTGATGTGTGTGCCCGCATTCCTTGAGGGGCGGATGGAAAGGCACCCCTCCCACACATCTAGGCTGACTGGTCATGATCCTTTACCTGGGAGTAAGTTTGGTTGGTGGCAATAGGTGTCGCTTCTGAGGAAACCCTCTGAGGGGGTGACACAGCCATTCAAAGTATGTCACAGTTGCTGTACTGAGCTTACTCCTGAGTAATGCATGCCTGGTTTTCTGAACTGTAACCACAGTATTCAGGGAATCTAGGGTGCCTGGCCCCTCCCTCCCGTCCCTTGAATGTCGCCCATTACTCTCTTCTCTCCCTCACTTCTCTTCCCTTGCATGCCACTCCTCCCCCTCCTTCCCTTCCCTTTCCCTCTGCTAGGGTGGGTGGGTCATATCAAGATGCTGGGCCCCCTGCCTCCCCTCCCTTGCATGCCACAGCTCACTGTCTCCCCTCTCTCACTTCTCTTCCCTTGCATTCCTTCCACTCCATCCCTTTCCTCTCCCTCCTTCTCTTCCCTTGCATGCCACCCTTCCCTCCCCCTCCCTCTCGCTCATGTGTATGTGTGTGTATGTGTTTCACTTCCACTCGAGTTACTGCCTATGTACTGTTTTCACTGCTCATATCTGGCCATCTGAGCGAACATTCTAAGCAGCAGGAACATTCTAAGGGTGACAGTTACACACAGGCAGCTGCATGTCCTTCACCATGGAGCGCCAGGAAAAAGGCATTTTACCTGGGCCAGGTGTGCAATTTCAGGTATGTGAACATCTAAAAACACTCTCACCTGGCTGACTATAGTGGCTGGGAATTTTCAGAGGAATTGGCCCAGCAGTTACTGAGTTATACTGTCATCAACAAAAACACTGTTAGCTTTTTATATATATAGATAAAAAGACTGTTTTCCGATGGTCTTAGGCGACCCCTGTGAAAGGGTCATTCAACCCCCAGGTTGAGAACCACTGGTCTAAAACCTTCTTCAAACAGAATCAGATCTGAGGTGGAGAGGTGGGAGGTAAGGTCCCCAGAACTTCTTCCCCACTTTTCCCCGCCCCCAGGGTTGCAGAACACCCTTTCCTCTCCCCTTCTTCCCTCCACCCCAACCTTCCACCTCCAAGGAGAGCCATGTGCCTTTAACATGCACGCAAGGCCACAGTAACCCCTCTGGTCGGAGCTGCAAAAGATTTGTACATGAACGTGTGCATGCAAAAGGTTGTGCATGCATGCAACAGACACCCCCTCCTCAAAACAAAAAGAGGCAAGGCTTGGCCAGAAACAACCCCCAAAAAACAACCTCCCCAAAAGACACCAAACCCAAAGCCAACCTGCGGTGCTATGAAGCAGCCTGCAAGACCGCAAAGAGTCAGGACACATCTGGGGGGCTGCAAGGGTCAATCCCCATCAGCCTTACCTGCGGATGGAGCGGGGGGTTCCCAGGGGCACAGAGGCAGGCAAACAATGACTCTCAGCCCCCAGATCTCTTGACAGTGCTGGCTCCAGCTTCCTGCTGCAACCCAGGCAATGGTGGGGGCTAGCAGGGCTGGGGCTGGTGCCGCTGCCAACTGTGGCTTCATCCTCATCCCACCACCCACTGCTCACCTGGTTCCTTCCGACTCGGTTGCAGTGTACTCTGGTGGCAGCCCTTTGCAAGCCGAGTGGGCTGTTTTGCACACATGGGCAAAGTGCCTGGGAAGTGCATTATGGGGGCATGCGAGGGACCCTGCTGCTGCCTAGCCTCCGTGGGCTGGAGAGCCCAGAGGAGGCCGCTACGGCTGGTGGAGGGGGGAGGAGAGTCGGGTTCTCTGGCCTGTAGTGACCTTACTGGCTTAGGTGGAGGAGGTGTGGCGATGGTGCCCTACCTCCTGCCCCCTTCCCCACCCCTTGCCCCATTTACCTTAGCCCAAGGGAGGTAGAAGAAGGGGCATGGCTGGGTTTGGGCATCACATTGGCCAGCTTGGTAGGCCATGGTGTTGTTGTCCAGAAAGATGGAGAGCACACCCACAGCCCATCGAGTCAGTCGATGGGTGCAGTCCTCATCCCGGGCAGCATGCACACATTGCATCCAGGCCCAGCCATTCCCCTCCTCCTTTCCGGAAGTGTGGGGGGGGGCAATTTTCCACCCCCACATGATGCAACAGGGGCCACAGTGGCAAATGTGCCCACATGTCCCCGTTTCAGCTATGCCTATGCCCTGCAGCCTCCATGATTCTCTGCTGTGAGGAAAAAGAATTTAGCTTGTGCTTCTAAGCATGTGTAGCTCCTCTAGCAGCCACCTCCCTCTTTTTTTCTTTGTGGTATGTTGTCTCCTTACCCCAGTCATCCAAATGTCTGTTGGGCCATGTTTGGACACTCAACCTCCCCTCCCACTGAGGACTGTGTGAGTGAAAGAGAGCCCTTATGTAGCTCCAGTTTTCCTTCCCACTCTTAGGCTGGTGAGTTTGTAAGGACTTATGGGGAGTAGCAACAGCAACCAAGAGTGACCCAATAGGGAAGTGGGATCCAGACAGTGCCCTTTTCCAGGTCTGCATTGACAGCTGCAGGAAACCATTTCCTCAGTCATTTCTCCCCTTTTTCTCTCCACCCCTGCTCCACCATGAGGTTTGGACTATGTGATATTTTAGCCTAAATGTGTGCATTTTTTCTGTTTAATTCACAATTTTTAAATTTGGTCAGGGGATTTCCTCTTTTTTCCATGGATTTTTTTTTAAAAAATCCCTTTTCATCCCTTTTCTTTCATAATTATGATTTCCTCTTTCTTCTTAAAAGTGTATTCTGTATTTTGATGATTTCCCAATTATCTATCCACTCTGAATGTATCTTGCAGAAATATATTTTGCTCTGGCAGTGATATGTGTTTATTTTGGCACAAAGGTGTACATATACTATGGGGAGGGTTAAATGACTAGCCTTGAAACTAGGAAGAGAGCCCCTTTTTAGAATCCTGAGAAGAAGGACATACACTTAAAAGATAACAAACTGGTAATGTTTTCATCAGAAGATATGTTTATTATGAAGTCTTTTTAGTAAAGATAGTACTGGAAAGAAATATTTTAAGGTAATGTTAGGGTATGTTGCCCTATAGCAGTGGTTCTCAACCTTCCTAATGCCGTGACTCTTTAGTACAGTTCCTCATGTTGTGGTGACCCCCAACCCTAACATTTATCCATTTTACAGATGGAGAACACTGATGCAGAGAGTCTTAGGCGACCCCTGTGAAAGGGTCATTTGACCCTGTGGAGGAAACGTCATTATTAGCTCAGTCAAAGCTATGAGCGTTGTGAGTTCTGGTGCAGCAGAACTCTAAATAATTGCCTGTCTTTTTTGTTGCTTCCCACTTGGCACTAAACAAAAGTTAATTGAAGGTCACGGACCAGCTGCATGAGGTTTCCCTAACAATGGAATGTTTAGCACCCAATAAGAATGATGAGTCATACTACCTGCTTCCGTTAATGGGTGATATAGATCACCTGGGGGGTAATGTTTTCTATAACTGACTATTCAGGCTGGCTTAACTTAACCTCCCTTTTTCCGCTTGTAGCTGTTAGTTGCAACTATGCTGTTTGGTGCTCAGAGCTTTTATAAGATTCATTGCTTGCTTATGTAGTTAATATCTGTGCTTCCAAGGATGTGTTTTATGTCTTGGTTTTCAGTTGCTAGCCCTTCATGGACTGATTGCCTGCCAGTATTTTTGGTTTATTAAAAGGACTTTGTAGTCAATAAAACCTTCAAAAGATATTTTAAAAGATTTTCTGTCTCTGAGTTGTGAGTATTCTCAAGGTCCTGACCCACGCAGGGAGGAGAGAAGTTATCTCTTCCTCTACAGACCCCCAAAGGGGTCAAGACCCCCAGGTTGAGAACCACTGCCCTATAGAGATAGTACAATTAATGTAGCACAGAGCTCATCCTCACTTCCCTGTATAATCTTGGAGTAGGAGATATCACTCCAGAGGAATCACCTTTGTGCTTACAAGGAATCCCCATTCAGAAGCAGTTGCCTTAGTTTTAATACGATTTTTAACTTGGAGCCTCTCAGCATTTTGTGATTGACTCTGATGGTTAATATGAAGTTTCCCATTCTTGTTAGGGAAGCCATTCTATCTTTTTGTCCTTCTGACTGGTATTGCCAACCCTATGTAGGGCCTTCTAGCTGCTGTTAATTAAATTATCTCCTTCCTTGATCTCTTGAAGGGCAGTAATATGATCCTCCAGGCTCTGAACCTTCTCCTCTATGAGCCAGATCAGTAATTATTCATAGATAATAGGTAGATAAGATAAAGTAAAGGTTTAATTAGTAATAGCAAACAAAAAACAACGCAGATACAACAGAACCCTTACCGATGAATACACTAATAGTACCTGAGCTACCACAACCATATGAAGAGTTCTAACATTTAGAGTATTTAATAAAGAAAAAAAGGATACCATACATTCACACATAAGACAAGATGATGTTTACATTATTTGTAAGATACTAAGCAAACTGTCATAGCAGTATTATAACTTTTTATGCTATTTATATAAATGGTATTTATGAGATATTTATTATATTTAAAATATTTATTATTGTACTTATTGCACATCAAATTTTATGTATCATTTATTTCCAACATTTTAGCATGGCTAAATTGTATATCTATATAGCTGTGTGCTATGCATACTTATTTGGATAATGTACTGCTTCTATTATGTAACACTGCTTTATTAAATACTGCGAATGTTAGCACTTTTCATATGATTGTGGTAGTCAATGTGTGATTATTAACAATTCATAGTGGTTAGCACAGTGTATTGTTCTGTTTAAAATAGTTGTTGATTATTTATGTACATTATATTTGTTGTTTATATACGTATATATAAAGAAAAACGTATATAATAAATGGTGGCATCATTTTGTAGTTTTGCTCCTTTTCAGATTCAGTACTGTTGCCAAGCATAGGGAGACTTCTTTTGATGCTGGGCTGCTCTTGAAGACAGTCTGGGAACTGTAGCTGATTCACAATGTGTCAGGCTGACTGTCAGAGACTAGCTGATTGGAACATATCTCACCCAAATCTAATTAGCTGCCAGTTTGTTTCTGAGTGCAGTTCAAGGTTCTAGGTCACACATATCTAAATGTCCATCTCCTCCCATATATCTCCATTCACCAAGTGAGGTAGCCAGGCTGCTACCTAGTGGTTCTTTTCTTACTGACATCAACCTGTCTGACATCAACCACAGCATTTTCTTTGTCCACTGTAGCTCCAATTTTGTGGGACAGCCTCCCTGAGGAGATGAGAGGAGTGCTATTGTTAAAAATCTTAAGGAGATACCATGAGGCCATTTTATTTGATAGGACTTTGAAAGCAGTAGAAAGGTGCAAATAGTATGTACTGCACACAGAGGCCATTACAAATAAATTAATGCAGTTAATACAGTTCAACTCAAGAGAATCAAGATCCTAACTCTTCCCTTGGGTCTATCTAAATCAGAATATTTGCTTGTCTTGAGCAGATTTGAAACTGTAGACTGCGTCTTCTCTTGGCTGCTTTCAAGAAAGTCCACTGTGTCTTGATTCCTTTTAGTTCATTCAGTCCTTGTCTGGTTCTAATTGCTGTTAACCTTAACTTGTGCTCTATAGACCACCATATACGTCACAAATATTCCAGACTCCAGCTACCCTTGGCACCTTGCTCTGACTGGCAAGAGCTAAAACAGGGGTTTGCTGGGTAAAGAGGGAAACTGCCCATTGGGAAATGTCTTAAAGGGACAGGGGCTAACGGAAATACCCTCCCTTAGAAGACTTAACAATGAACTAAACCCATGCTAACTATGGGGAAACTAAAGCTTAATAGGGAAATAACAAAAGTCTTTGTGGGGGCATGAGAGTTATATTTTGCTGGTTTAAAATTTTTACTTGTGATTTGTAAGCCATGACCATGAGGAAAGTGGGATGTAAAAGGTCTTAATAATTACAAAGTAATATTTATATCTGGCATGCAGGATGTACGTATCCACATTTTTTGTGCTGAAAAAGCCCCCCTTGACTTATACACGAGTGAGGAGTATTTAAAAAGATTTTTTAAGGTTTTTATTTTGTCGGCCACCAGGGGGCACAGTTTTTAGGCTAGTGGCACCAAAATTTCAAGGTATCATCAGGTGACACTCCTGATGATACCAGCCAAGTTTGGTAAAGTTTGGTTTGGGGGGTCCAAAGTTATGGACCCCCAAAGGGGGTGCCCCATCCCCCATTGTTTCCAATGGGAGCTAATAGTAGATGGGGCTACATTTTGAGGGTCCATAACTTTGGCCTCCTTGAGACAAACTTCACTAAACCTGGGTGGTATCATCAGAATAATCTCTTGCTGACACCTTCCAGGTTTGGTGATGTTTGGTTTCAGGGGGTCCAAAGTTATGGATCCCCAAAGTGGATGTTCCCATCCCCCATTGTTCGTTCGTTCGTTCGTTCGTTCGTTCGTTCGTTCGTTCGTTCGTTCGTTCGTTCGTTCGTTCGTTCGTTCGTTCGTTCGTTCGTTCGTTCGTTCGTTCGTTCGTTCATTCATTATTTTTTAGATTTATTAACCACCCCACCCCCATAGGGCTCTGGGTGGTGTACAACATTATTTCACAACACAGAAACTATAACGAGGGAGCAAATAAAATAAAAATAAACAGGCTCCAGTAAATACAAAGCTAAACCCCATTAAAACAGTGATCAATATAAGAAAGATGCCCAGCAATAACTACCATTAAAACCCTCCCAAAGAAGGAAGAGGGGAGTGGTGGGTCCCACTGATGTTAAAGGGACCCCGGGGGAGGAGGGCACATCAGCAGTTGGACACTCCAAAAGCCCGGTGGAACAACTCAGTCTTACAGGCCCTGCAGAACTCACTCAAATCCCGCAGGGCCCGGACAGCTGGAAGGAGAGTGTTCCACCAGGCAGGGGCCAGGGCCGTAAAGGTCCTGGCCCGAGTGGAGGCCAGCCACATCATAGAGGAGCCAGGGACCACCAGTAAATTGGCCTCTGCCGAACACAGTGGCTTAGTAGGGACATATGGGGTAATGCAGTCCCGAAGGTATGAAGGTCCCAGGCTGCGTAAGGCCTTAAAGGTTAAGACCCATACCTTGAAGATGATCTGGAACTCAACTGGAAGCCAGTGCAGGCGGCACAGCACAGGCTGAATATGATCTGCCGCATGCTGGACCAGCTTTAACCTCTGGATCAAATGCAAGGGTAGGCCCGCATAGAGCGCATTACAATAGTCTAGCCTGGAGGTGACCGTTGCATGGATCACAGTGGCTAGGACTGCTTGGGAGAGGAAGGGAGCCAGCCGCCAGGCCTGGCAAAGATGGGAAAACGCAACCCGGGTTGTATGGGCCCCCTGGGTCTCCATTGAAAGAGACGAATCCAGGTGGACCCTCAGGCTGCGAACAGAGGCGGTCGGTGCCAATGAGACCCCCTCCCACACCAGCGGCTGAAAACTCCCAACCTCCCTCCCGAGGCCAAGCCAAAGGATCTCCGTCTTCGATGGATTGAGTTTTAACCTGCTCTGCTGCAACCAGTTTCAAATGGAAGCTAATTGTAGATGGGGCTACCCTTTTGAGGGTCCATAACTTTGGACCCCCTGAACCAAACTTCACCAAACCTGGGTAGTATCATCAGGAGGGTGTCTTAAAGATACTCTGAAATGTTGGTACTGCTAACATAAACATTCCTCCCCTGACAGGTTGTGTGAATGTCCCTTCTAAAATGACACCTGCCATATGCAATTTTTAAAATACGTAAACTAAAAATAATGAACTATTCTTTTAAAAAGCAGGGTAGTTTTGAGTCACAGTGAACAGGCATGTTCATTCCAGTTTTTATTGTAAGATCCATTGTTTAAAACCCTTCCTTACAAAAAAGCTAAGGTTTTTGTACTTCTAAAGTTATTGTTGATACCATATTGTTCTTGTTGATCCTCTTTTCCACTTACAGAGCGAGTTTACTATTTTTCTTTAAAATAAATATTCAAAAACATTTAGCCTACTGATGCCTCAATTAATGTAATTTTATTGGTATCTATTTTTATTTTTGAAATTTACCAGTAGCTGCTGCATTTCCCACCCTCGACTTATACGCGAGTCAATAAGTTTTCCCAGTTTTTTGTGGTAAAATTAGGTCCCTCGACTTATATGCGGGTCGACTTATACATGAGTATATACAGTAGCTGATCAATGTGATTCAATGTAGCTGATCAGATTTATTTCATATTTAAAACCAACAGCCCCCCAAATGACCAAATCCTAGGTCCATGGTGGCAAACCTATGGCACTCCAGATGTTCATGGACTACAATTCCCATCAGCCCCTGGGCATGCTGGTGGAGGCTGATGGAAATTGTAGTCCATGAACATCTGGAGAGCCATAAGTTCGCCACCACTGTCCTAGATACTCCCCAAAAGATGTAAAACCTAGTCACCCATTATTGAAGCAAGGTGTTCCCCCTTGTATAAGAGACTATTTGAAATATTAATACTATTTAAAAAAACAATAAAATGAGCTTGCAGGAGATGTTGATGTACTGTTTAAAAGGGGGGGGAAATCTGTTTGTTGAAGAAGAAAATGAGATGTTACTTAAATGGTTCACTGTTTCTGGATCCATTGTGGGTGTACTTTTCTTCCCAGCAAGATAAGCTTTGTTTGCCTAGCAAAGTGTATAATCTTCCAATTTTTCTTTCTCCAACTAGATAAACATAATTATTGCAAATTGCATGGTTCAAGTGAAAAGGAAACATATTTTGTTATGAAAAGTCTTTGTCCTCTCCTGTAAATATTGCCTGTAGGCACTGTGACCACCAAGAATATAAGAAAAAGAATCTGTACAGTGCTCCTTTGTAACTTACAATATGAGTCCTAAAGTCCACATTTAAAGCCAATCAATGCAGTTGTCATGATAACTGTGAATTTCAAGAGCTTCACTCTAAATTCACATTGTGTTTCTGCTAGCTGATGGAAATCTAACTTGATACACTGATAACTTTTTCAAATTGCTGTTCCAAATCATTTATATTTGTACAAATAAAATTACACCATTATTGGTAACTAGCTGAGTGCTGGTAAACATGATGGAGATGACCAATAGGCAGTGGATTTTTCTTCATATATAAAATATAGGCTAATACTCATACTAGACATTACTGCAGACAAAAAGTTTCCAAAGCAAACCATTTTATGCTCTTCCCACTACTAAAGCAGCCCTAACTGCTCACCCACCAATCCAGTTTCTGAGGATACTGCAGAAGTTTTTACAGGGCTTTCCCATTTGCACTGCAAGCTCTTCCACAATCTCTTCCTTGTGTGCGCGGACAAGCTCTGTTTCCTGCATTCTGATTGGCTGATTCTCCTCCATTCCCCCACTCACTTTCACTAGTTTAGTTCTAAATGGCTCTGAGCCCAAAACTTCTTCCCTGTTTGGCTTTCATTGCAGTGAGAAAAAAAGCCGAGAGATAAACCATGGATCTTAGAAAAAAACGGGGTGTGGTGGCGCTGCAAAATTCTCTCTCACACACAAGTTCAGTCAGAAAAGTGGGGTGCGCCTGTTGATTGGTGGGGTGAGCCACAGTGGTGAGGCAGGAGAAATGGCCCACATTCTGCTGCCATGGTAGTGGAAACACACAGAGGCAAGCAAAGTCACACTGGGCATTTCAAAAGGACCTGCAATTTGGCATTTTTTTATATCCATGGGGAAAAGGGAAATAGTGGTGCAATGGAGGGGCAGACCCAGTGCAGCTTCGAGGAGCATGAAGAATTCTAGGCTGCACTGGAATATTCCCCGTGCTAACAACAGTACTATTTGGACATAAAAAAACAACCTTGGAGAATTTGGGATAGAGAAATTTGAAAATCTAATTCAACAAATCCGTATATCAGCAACCTTTAAACATCAAAATAAAACAAATAGTATTTCTCAATTGTTTTAACATTTAAAAGTTGACTAAAATACGTAAAGAAAGAATAACAAATTTGTGATAACCATTCCTTCCTCATATCCAAAATAATCAATCAATTTTTAGAAAATATTAGTTCAATTTAAGGATTCAGTGTGTTCAGTTTCAACTACAATTTTAGTACAGCAATTTCATAGCTGTTGAAGATTAAAAAGAGGACATACATACAAATAAAGTAGAAAAATGGTGATACTCATTAATCAGGATGAACTGGAATAAGTCCCAGAGGCTTACATTACGAGAACCAAGTGTTTAAACAATGCATTCATCTTAAGCAAATTATTTGAAAAAAAAGAGGCTGCTCTTGATTTTTACGTGTCTTAACAATATACTTATGCTACAGAATGGATCCATTCCGCCCATTGAAAGAGATAATTCCCATTTAAAGAATTTTTGCTACCTTTCAGTGCAATTCAAAGGGAGGATTGCCATAATTGCTGAGGTGGTGACATGACCCCTATACTGCATAATTATAGGTGGGGAGCTCAATGCCAGCATAATGCCTTGGCCTGAATGCAGCCATGGCACCAGCAGTCCTTTGTCACAAGAACCCATTCTAGAAGGGGGCATCTCCACGGGTCTAGAAGGGGGCATCTCCAGCTTTAGTCAACTGAGCCCTTTCATCCTGGCAACACCCATATACACTGGTGCAGACTTACACTGATAAAAAGGTAGGCACAACCCATTATGCTGCATAGGGGGATTTCACATAGATCAGAGGAGTATCGCTTTTGGCTTGCTGCCTGCAGCCCAGCAAGTCTCTTAGGATGCGGCATGGCTACTCAATCCTTGTCCATTCCACAGCTACTCCCAGCCATTACAATTGCACTAGCCATTCCTGAATTCTGAAAAAAAAAACACATGCACACACACAGCAGGGATAAAGGACCTTGGGAGAATCATGGGATATTGTGCAGAGTGCTGCAGCAAAAAGGAAAAAATAGCAGATACTCCCCATATACTTTATGTACATTTCTGCTAAAAATGTAGAACTTCCTTTTTTTACACAAGAGTTTAGATGGGGAATTTCCCATTTCCTATTCCCATTTCTTTGTCAGAACTCCAGGCCATTTATGCATGTGTGTTCTCTTTTGCACTGAGTGTATATTCCATTTGGGATGGATTTTTGGTTAGGCACGCTTTCCCCCCTCTTTGGAACACGTTGTGCTCTCACATTAGAGAATCTCTGTGATTCCCAAAACTCTCGAAGTACAACTTTTCCTCTCCCAGGGAAAGTGAAGGGAACCAAGCATGCATTTAGCTTTCCTCAGGTCCTCTCACCTCCCCAGTTTCCATCACCCATACAACAGCAGTTTCTCCCACCACTTCAGAAGAGGGTTATTTGTTTTTGTTTTCACACTGAGTGTCTAATAGTCAGGCAGCAGGCATTTCAAGTGGACACAAAAACTTAAATGATCTAATGAACTAATGCTAGACTTCAGGCAACACCCCCCAAAAAGTGGCAGGCAACCTCCCCAGATGGAGGTCACATGGAAAAAGAAAAGGGGGGGGTTACGAAATGGTGTATTGGATTGGGACAGCAGGAGAACCCTGTGTAAAAAAAAAAACCTGTGGGAAACCCCCATTGTGAAACAAGCAGCCATGGAGTAAGTAGTGCATACATAAATTGTTTTTGTCACATTACACATGGGTCCAAATCTTTACAGGAGAGGCTTTGTGGAGAAGTGCCACGGATTTCAATCAGAATGGAGAAGGTGGCAAAAAATCCTTTACATGCTTGATTCACAGGAAATTTTATCTTCAAATCTGTCACCACATCATTTTCCCTTTATTTTTATTTATTTATTTTGCTTTTAACTGCAAAAATTATTTCTATCTGTACACCTCTCTGTGGAGGTATCTACAAATAATATTAGTTGGTCCCTTATGTAAACAATGACAATTGCTCTGCCTTGGTATGTCATTTTTTTCATTTAGGATAATATAAATGAGCCCCTTAGAAATAAGCCTGGTGGCTGTTTCTTTGTGTGTGTGCTTTTGAACTGTTGCCATCGCACTGTACAGGTGGTGATGTTTAACAAGTATTCTATTTATTTGTTTCTTGAACTATTTATATAGATATACTGACAAGACTTGTTGATGGCCCAGATCTGGGGAAACTAGGCTTCCTTAAAAAAAAAAAAGAACAAATGTCATCATCTTACATTTTTTCCTTCCATGTTCTGTGGCTATGACAAACTTTTTAAATTGAAACATTCATCAATTAATTTTATTTCTCAAATACCAAGTTAATCTCTTGTAACAGAAGGAGAAAACAAGATTTCCTTCAATACAGTTGTTTTAGCCTAAACTGGGACATATTTTTTATAGTTTTATGTAGACATATAGTTTTTTTAAATGATAGCACCAATTTCTTTCTGATGCGCCCATTTTTTTCTGCATTTTATATCAAGGCCTAATTTGTCCTATTGATGAATATGCTTGTCATTAACTGAAATTAATCAAGGCAAATCCATCCTTGCATATATTTCATATTTGAGAAATACAATGACAAATTTAATATTTTTGAAAATGGCACAACCTTTTTAGGCTTCTAAATGACTTAGGCCATCCACATAATGCAGCCCCGGAATTACCCAGGGCTACCATTGTGGTAGTGAAGGGAAGAGCAAGAAAAGACTGGCTGCATAGCAACAGGACTGCCAGGCCAGTGGTCACATGATTGGGGCCTGTCATGTGCCAGGGGAGCCTAGGTGCATCTATATAAGGTGGCGGCCAGCTGGCCCCAGCCTCTTTCGAGGTCATCAGAGTGAGCAGACCCTCCCTCCCTCCCTGTGTTATGGGTTGGATTGGGGGTATTTATTGTTGGTTGTTAATTTGTTTTTTGTCGCAGCTTGGGCAGTTTTGGGCATAGGAGCCCATCCTTTATGGGGAGGCAGAGCTTGCATGCCAGACCTCCCTGCAGCTGGGGGCCTCAATAAGAGGTCTGGGGGTGGGGCGGGCTCATGGTGCAAGCAGCAGGAAGGGGTGTCACATAATGGGTATGCGCTCAGGTGGCACCTAGTAACTTTCTGTCTCATTCTCCAGTAGGGATTGGGGACAGTGCCGGGTTCAGCTGGTCTGCGGCCTGAAGGCAGGTACGGTACACTTGCTTCCCAAGGTCTGGGTTCAGCATGGGTGCTGCCCAGAGGCAGGATGTGCCCCTTATGCTTGCCCAGCTTCCTATGTTGGTTTTAATAAACAGGCTGCGGCCAAAATTTATTCCAATGAAAAGGAGTGTCTTTGGTCTTTGGAGGCGACCCTCCGCACATCAGCACACAAATCTCTTTGTAGTTGGATAGACAGAAAAAGTATCATATTTTACTTGATCTCTCTGCAGTCTCTGATGCCAACAGGTACCTTGAAAGTTGAGTGGGTGGTAAAGGTGTAGTATGAAGTAATTGCAATGTCGTAGAAGCTCTGTTCACAAGTTAGAGAACACATGTATGTACAATGTACACTTGATTTTTCTTGGCATATGTTGTGTAATTCTTGAGCTATATTCAACTCATGTACAGCTGAACATGCAGTTTAAACTCCACATTTATCCAGAAACTAGTCCCTGATTTAATTTGTGAAGTGAATGTGCTTTGGCTCTTACAGATACGTGCATAAATGATGTACCCTTATTCATGGTAAAACATGAATGAGTCCTTTGTTTCTGTTGTACTTAGAAACTTGTTATATGGCTGTGTTTTGGGATTCATTTCAAGGTTGCTATATCCCCACCATTCAGATGTATTGCACTACAGTACTAATAGAACTAAAGTTAAAACATTTTTAAAATGCAAAAAAGAACATGCTGAGAAAAAAGGTGGAAAAGACAAACACAGTACTGTATGAAATTGCCAGAGAACTTCAGAGTACATTATAGTTTTCTGCACCTTCTGAGGGTCACAAGAATATCCACACAATTTTCTGCAGTTTGTTATATAACCACTGTTGTACCCAAAGAACAATCAAATGAACAGTCACCAAAGCACAATTCACGATGCTTAATTTTCTGTCCTTTTGTGTACTTTTATCCTTCATATTTTTTTCTGTTCTGACACATTCTTGACTTGGTAGGGATGGGCAGCCCTGCCAAAATTTGATAATTGGTCTTGAAAGTTTGCTGCAGTGAACTATGTAGTTTTAAGTAATTGGCAGGCATACTCTCCTGAGTGCCATCATGGGCACCAGCGGGTTGTCCTATCCTTCTTGGTGCTACATTTTTGGGCTTATAAACTTGCAAACCAACAGATCACCATATGAATTATCTTTCACAGGTCATATTTATGCATCAACTGAGGGGTTTGGTGCTGTTGCACAACCTTTGAGCCAACTGGTATAGCAGTCTGATTTTTTCACTTTTTACAATTTCTGCTATTGATACATTGGTCCTCCAAGGAGCCATTGGGTTGGAAGACGGTGCCCTGTTTATGACTCCATGCACCTATGTGCACTCTATTGAGGCATCCTGACATTCACTTGGGTCAAAACCACCACATTGCACATTTAATCCCAGTCACAGGTGTGTGGAGCTGCAAAGCAGCTGGAAAATGATGAATTCAAAGGAGGTGCTATTCTAAGGCTGGTGACAAGTATTCATCTGTGAACCCATTGATTTGGGAACAACAGCCCATTATTTCACTGTTCTATTTCTCTGGTGCCTTAACTATGAGATGTGCTGTAGAAAGTTGTGGAGCTGAGTGTGAAAGAGATGAAACCTTCATATAACCATTTGTTTCAAAATCTGACAGCCCCAGAAGGTATTATTTTAAGATGAAAAATAATTTTAAAGGTTTTGTTTTATCCTGTCACATTTTCTTGTTCTCCACCTATACTATTTGGGAGCAGATTTTGAATATAAATGCACATATGCATGCACAAACATTTTCTGTTTGAAATATGAAAGTAGCAAAGTGAGTTTTAAAGTTCTGTTTATTGAATTTACAAATATTTGATGGGTGCCATCTAGTGTACATATCTACAAAATCTAAGAAAAATGCATTTTGTCTCTTAACTCAGTGGCTCTTAATGACAAGCATTTCCAAAACCACTAAATACATACCTTTCTGTCACTGAACATGCAGAAGATGTTTTCTTCTTTGCTAAACATTTTTTTATCAGGATCTTTCATAATATTGTCATGTACTTGCTTGGAAAGCTTACATTTTCTGTGAAATTTCAGTGATAACTCTATTGTGTTCCTGGGAGAGCAGTGTGAGATAAATAGCTTTGTCATACACATCTGCTGGTATACCTTAATAATCTTAGACATTCCATCATTCAAACTTCGTAAGAAAGAAAAAAGTGTTACCTTGGTGATCCTTTGGGTAAAGCTGTAGAGCATTGCATATATAGCTGATAAGACACTTTTCTTCTTTCAACTATAGAGTTGCAAAGAAGAATTTTAAACAAGGTTATTCAGGCAGTCTAACTGTTTTTAAGTTGCTTTTAACATTGAGTGACTTAATGACCTATCTCTGCATATCAGGCAAATAATTTTGTTTCACAGATCTCTGCTGTGGAATAAAAATCTGAGTTTTGCAGGGGCTCTACACCCCCAGTTAGGCGACCACCCTCTCCCACCATGACCAAACAATGTTTTTTTTTGCACCAGGCCATTTCAAAGTTACAATTAGATTATAGAACATGCCCCAACTCACAAATCTGAACACAGCAATGGTCCTGCGATCCATGGGCAGAGAGGCTTGCTGGGGCTCGAAGGGGGGCTGGGAGAGCTTGCTCTCCCCATGGATCCTGTGATCCATGGGCAGAGGAGGCTGAAGCCACCCCTCTTTCTCTGAGAGGGACTCTCTCATAAAGAGAGGGGTGCTCCAGCTCCACTCTTGGCATTTGTTTTTTAAGATGAGAAAGGGAACCTTGAGCATGGAGGCTGGAGCGCTCCTCTCTCTCTTTCTCTCTGAGAGGGTCCCTCTCAGGAAGAAAGGGGCACTCCAGCCTCCAGGATTGGCACTTGGCTGGAGGCTGGCCAATGAGGTGTCCCAGGCTTGGCCTGGGTAGTGCACACATGTCACGCCGTGGCCCAGCCACACCCCTCCTCCTTCCTGGAAGTGTGAGGGGTGATTTTTCCACCTCCCCACATGACTCCCATGGGGGTGCCTGGAGCGTTTGTCCCCAGATGTTCCCTTGGCAGCTACACCACTGATACAAAGTGAAGGACCTTCTCTCCTATTCAGATCCATATTACATGGAACATATCAATAGGCAAAGTGTAACCTTCTTCCATATGAGCTAATATTAACAAACAGTAATTTGGTTTGCTCTGAGGGAAGTTTCAGAAAGGGAAAGTCATATTTATTGGGTCTTTGTGCTGGTTTTACTGTCACATTACTAGCCTGGTCTACCTACAACTGTTTCTACTCTGTTTCTCTCATCTCTCTGGAAAAAAATGGGCAAATTATATATTCATATAATTGCCAGGCAAAACTAAGTTTATTCATGTGCTTTAAACACTGAAATAGTGAGTGGACCTGATTCCAGCTGAGAAAATGTTCATGGGATACGTTCAGCAAATGGCAGGTGGCACAGAGAATCCCTGAAGTGGCAAAAAAATGGTAGGTGTGAGCTGTAGAGAAAATGAAAGTGGAAGCTTTATACTTGGGTGGGAAAAATAAAATGTTTTCTGCTCTCCACATAGCAGCAGCAGACGCCTTGAACCCATCTTGCAGAAAAATATTGCTAGTTTAGTGTTTTAAAAATAAAATGGATTGAGCTGAAATAAAATGTCCTGAAGACTTCTGGGTGAGGGGGGGAACTGTGTAGAACTCCTCCCCAAAATGTTTCTTTTAACATTCTCAAGATGTTTTATTTGTGTTGTGCCGAACAAATCAGAATGTTGGGCTAGAACAATGGACACGACACTACAAATATATATACAAATTCACACCTAGCTCGGCACTTTGGGAAAATAGTATCAAGATGTATTATAGGACGTATCTCACCCCAATAATATTGAATAAAATAAACCAAAGCATTCCACCAAAATGCTGGAAATGTGGGAACAAACAGGGTACGTTCTATCATTTATGGTGGACGTGCCCGAAAGTCAAAAAATACTGGGAGGAGATACATAACTTAATAATTAAAATAATAAAAATAAAATATAAAAAAATTGATATTACTTACACCTATTATTGGGCCCAGTGATGTTTGGAAATAAAACTTCCAAATCACTGTAAACACCTATTGTTCCGCATGATCTGCAGCCGGTCGTATTAAGCTGAATGTGGAGAACAGAAAAAATCCGACAATGGACCAATGGATACATAAGATGCAACAATGAGTGTACACATTATGGACCAAATACTCCATTTCAATTAAAAGTAGTGAAATTTAGAACAGTATAAACTGATATAGCAGCCATGGTCAGACTATATTTTAGGAAACTTACGATATGACAATATATCAACTTGATATTAATGATTTAAGATAGGAGATTTAATAAAGAGTTAACTTTTGTTTTTTAACTATAGGAAATGTTATATATAAGGGGAATGTAGAGTGGTGGAGTCCAAGGTGGGGGTGGGGTGGGGATACAGGTGGGTGGGAGGTCTACATGGGACAAGAATATGATGCAATGTATTAGAAGGGAGGATATTATTAAATAGACGAAATATTAGGATAATTTTGCATGGATTATATGGAATTTATGGAACATTTGAGTTAATTCTTTCAATATTCATGCTTTGATTTTTGTTATCCTCTAACTCTTGTACAATAAAAAAAAAAAAGAATGTTGGGCTAGAACAATGGACACAACACTATAAATATATATACAAATTCACACCTAGCTCGGCACTTTGGGAAAATAGTATCAAGATGTATTATAGGACGTATCTCACCCCAATAATATTGAATAAAATAAACCAAAGTATCTCCACCAAAATGCTGAGAATGGGAAACAAACAGGGTAATGCGTTCTATCATTTATGGTGGACGTGTCTGAAAGTCAAAAAAATACTGGGAGGAGATAGCATAACTTAATAATTACACAAAATAATAAAAATAAAAAATATAAAAATTGATATTACTTACCTATTAGGTCTCAAGCGATGTTGGAAATAAAACTTCCAAATCACTGTAAACACCTATTGTTTCACATGATCTCTGCAGCCCGATCGTAATGGCACAGATGTGGAGGGAACGAAAAAAACTCGGCTAATGGACCAATGGATACACATAAGATGTTAAACAATTGTACATTATGGACCAAATATCATTTTCAATTAAAAATGGTAATTTAGAACAGTATAAACTGATATGGCAAACCATGGTCAGACTATATTTTTAGAAACTTACGACATGACAATGTATATCCAGCTTGATATTAATAATGATTTAAGATAGGAGATTTAATAAAGAAGTTAACTTCTTTGTTTTAACTATAGAAATGTTATATATAAGGAATGTAGGAGTGGAAGTCCAGGGGTGGGTGGGGTGGGGTGGGGATACAGAGGGGGGGGGTGGGTGGAGGAGGTCTACATGAGAATAAGAATAGCAATTGCAATGTAATAGAGGAGGGATATTATTAAACAGGATCTAAATATTAGGATAATTTTGCATGGATTATATGGAATTTATGGAACATTTGAGTTAATTCTTTCAATATTCATGCTTTGATTTTTGTTATCCTCTAACTCTTGTACAATAAAAAAAAAAAAGGAATGTTAGCTAGGACAATGGATAAATGGAGTTCAAATCTCTACTCCTATTTCATCATGGAAAGTCGGATGGGACGTGTGACGGGTTTGAATCTATATCTTGGAAGCATTGGATGGGACATTGGGACTGCTGCAGCTAGGTTAGCTATCAGGGATTTTTTAATAGATAGAGAGGAGAAAGCAATGTGATAAAATACCCAGTTAGAGAGTAAAACAGTGTATATTTTTTTAAAAAAAATAAGCAACATGATATGAATTATTAATAACTGAGTTTGCAAAAGTAACCTACTGATCACTTATATTTGAATAAGGTACCTGGGGATAGAGGTTTCATAAATAAATAGGGTTGCACATCTTCAGATCATGGCTGGAGATCTCCTTCTATTACAACTGATCTCTAGGCAACGGGCAACAGTTCACTTGGTGAAACGGACCATTTTGGAAGGTAGATTCTATGGCTTTGTACCCCACTGAGGTCCCTCTCCTTTCCCCAATCAGGTATTTCCCAACCTCAAACCATGTATTTCCCTCTTCTGCATTGTGACCTGTTGATTTGGGTCTTCATTTTTCAGCCTCTTCTATATTAGTTTTCCATATTTCACTGCCAGAACATGTCAAGAAACATTCTATTTATTTCTCATCATTTCTGTGTTGAGCTTTCCATACAGTTGGTTTCAAAATTTTATAATGTGGAAGAAATTGTGTCTGACCTCAGTGAAATAAGATAAAAAGTTGGGTTTATACCCCACCTTTTTCTACCTTTCTTAAGAGTGGCTAACAATAACCTTTTCTTTCCCTATCCACAGCAGATACCTAATGAGGTAGAGACTTTTGAGAAAACTGTGACTAGACTAAAGTAACCCAGCAGGCTTTGTGTGGAGGAGTGAGTAAATGAATCCGGTTCTCCAGATTCTACCACTCATGTGGAGGGATGGGAAACAAACCTGGTTCACCAGATTAAATTCTACCACTTATGTAGAGGAGTAGAGAATCAAACCCAGTTCACCAGATTAGAGTCTGCTACTCTTTGCCACTTCACCATGCTGGCTCTCATAAGCCATATATTCTTGTTACATTTAAGTACATTATCTAATCCCCAAATGTAGCTAGTCTTTCATTCATTCCCAATAAATGCAATAATATTAAGCAGGTCCAAGTTCATTTTAGGATACCATCCATTTCTGGCAATTTTTAAGCCAGAGATTTTAGATGAAAAAATAGTTCTCATGGCTTAGAATTATGCCTAAAATAAGTGATCTTTAATTGGTTCATCATTTAATTAGATCTTTATTTTCACTGTGGAGTAACAATTAAGAAATGCCACTGTGTATATGAAATGGAATTAAAACTGTATTGGTTTTATGCCCAAACTGAATAAAATTATGCAACACTAGATTAATGAGTCATTTAAAATGTCTGGGAAAAATTGGTTTAGCAACTAAGCTAAATGCTAAATCTTATAATATCACATTTATGTGTAGCAATGCAGAGACAGTTGCATGATCTCATGATATACCTATTTAAAAGAATGCATTCAAAAATTATATACCGTATATACTCGTGTATAAGTCGAGCTGCATATAAGTCGAAGCACCTAATTTTACCACAAAAAACTGGGAAAACTTATTGACTCATGTATCAGACTAGGGTGGGAAATGCAGCAGCTACTGGTAAATTTCAAAAATAAAAATAGATACCAATAAAAATGTTTTAAAATATTTATTTCAAAGAAAAACAGTATGGTATCAACAATAACTTTAAAAGTTCTGAAGTGGAATATATAACTCTCACAGACAGCATCTCTTCAGAGTTTCATAGGGAAGATGCTCAACAAGATCCCCCTTTTAAAAAGTCCTCACAGGTTCTCCTTCAACACAGATAGCTTATCATTACACAGTGAAGATGCTTGCGTTGTGATGGCAGCCACTGCCCCAAAGCAAGTTTTTTCTCCAGGTCTGCAAGCTCAGCTGGACAGAAGTCCCATCTGCTTTCCAAAAACACTGGGTGGGGGCCGAGAAAGGTGCTGGCACTGGCTGCACCCCGGAGCACCCTGTGTGTGTGTGTGTAAGGGATTCTTGCCACCATGGGCTCCAATGGTTCGGATTTCCCAAAGAGTATGGCTCCCTAGCATTCATGGAGCTTCCTGGCCTGAACAAAAATTCTGTAACATATAAATTTAATCTATATCTATAAATGCGAAATACCACTGACTGACTCACTGACTCATCAACAGAACTCAAAAACCACTGAAGCCACACACATGAAATTTGGCACACCTGTTCCTTACATACTCCAGGTGCTTACTAAGAAAGAATTTCCCAAAATATTCACTTCCACTCAATTTATTATCTATGTACTATTTTCATTGCTCATCTCTGGCCATTTGCGCGAACATTCTGACGGCAAATCAGTCCCTCAGTCCACAGACATGCTGCACGAACATTCTAAGGGTGACAGTTACACACCAGCAGCTTCATGTCCTTCACCAACTGCACTCTACCACCGCCCTCCACAATGCATGTGAACCTATTTGATCACAAACCCATCAGTCCACAGACAGGCTGTGAGGAAATATGCTGCATGTCACCCCAAAGTTCACAAACAGGCTGCAAAAAGTATGCTGTCACCCCAAAGTTAACAGACAGGCTGTGAAAAAGTACTCCTCCACCCACCCTCATGTGCCAAATACTACAGCCAAATACTATCAAAATAGATTACAAACTACAGTATCACCTTGGACTACTAAACATTTGTTGGGTTTTCCATATGGACATCAGATTGTTTATTGTGGAGACAAGTTTATTGCTCTCAGCCTCCGATCACCCTGTGCTTGATGTCGTGATCTGAAGTGGTGGGATGAGTCCCCAGGAATGTGCTGCAATGGCGGTACAGTCCAGGTCCCTGCCCTTCAACCCTACCCTGAACCTCTTCACAGCCTTCTCACTCATCAGCATCCAATGGCAGAACATTTCCTTTCTGCATCCCAAAAATACAACGGCTGCTTCCAAATGACATCTTTTGGAGCCCACCAGGTGAAAGAGAGCAATAACACATTGCATTAGAAAAAGACAACTACAGGAAGCTGCTGCAAAATAATGCGAAAACAAACCCATCAGTCCACAGACAGGCTGTGAGGAAATATGCTGCATGTCACCTCAAAGTTCACAAACAGGCTATAAAGAAGTATGTTGAATGTCACCCCGAAATTCATAGAGATCTTGTGATGAGGTATGCGTAGCGAAGCACGGGTGCTCGGCTAGCATTTAATATTCACATCTATTCACTGTGAATGAAGCTAGTAGCCACCTGTAGTGAAGCGAAGCAACAGCCCAAGGCTTACCTGGGAGCTGTCTTTGTGTCCACATAGCAGGGAGCAGGTGCAGAAAAACACCTTCAGCTCCCCGCCTTTTTTCGCTTGCCACCCATTGCCCCCACCTGCTCACCACCCGTTCACTCATGTATAAGTCAAGGGGGGCTTTTTTCAGCACAAAAAATGTGCTGAAAAAGTAGACTTATACGCGAGTATATAAGGTATGTCATGATTTTATATGTAAATATTTTAACTATTTGTTATTTATTTATTTATTTATTTGTATTTTAAATGTTTACACCGCCCTCCCCCAAAGGACTATGTAATGTTTAAGTGATACATATAGATAACACCTAATTTTTATCTAAATATATTATATTTCTGTAAACTTTCAAAAAAAAATTGGGGTCTTTAGAGAAGGCACAACTTTTAATAAATAAGCACAGATCTTACAAAACAACATGTGGAGACGGAGAGTGGACATAATTGATCAGGGCCTGCCCCCCATGTAATTGGCTGCTTATCAGCACAGCAACAACACATAAAGTCCATCATCAGGACTATTCAGAAAATAGCCTGTCCAATCAGGTAGGGGGTAGTTGGGGGCAGCACTTTCATGTTTACACTCATACTCCTTCGGTTGACTGAACATTTGGAGGGGTTCTGTGCTCAAGACTAGTAAATGCAGGATTATAAGAAGTAGAATTAAGAAGGGTGTCTTGTATAGCATAGCCCATTTTGTATGAGGGGTTAGGCTTTTTATTGGTAGCTAGTCCATTTGTGTCAGGCTGTTTCCCCACTTTTCACAAAAGCATGGATGTGGCTGGTTCCTTCAGGGCCAGGTAGGAATGTTTGGGCCAGTTTCTAACAATTCATAGTAGTGATTGTTGTTGTTTAATGTGTATGTGTGCGTTATGTTTGGGTTTGTTTTTGCCTTGTTTTTTACCTGCTTCATATTGCTTAAGATTGGCTGGGTTCCAAGCGGATTCTGTTAATTGGTTAGGGAATATATTATCTTCTAGAAGTTTATTGCCCAATCTGCTTGTTAGTATCTGCCTCCCAATCCTTGTTCTCTGTGTCCCTCCTGTAGAAGTGAAGTGGATGGGAGACTAGAGACAGCATTTTCAGTGATAACAACTCATCATGCTTTTTAAAACTTTTTTTTTACTTTTTTTTAAACTGAGGTGTTTTATTGTTTCAGTTGTTTATGATGCTTCTAGACTAAGGAGTATTTTATGCATTTTGTAGGCTGTTCACTTTTGGCACTTAGCTTGTTTTTATTAGTTTGTTTTATATGTTATAATTTGTTGTTTATGGGTTTGTTTCATTTTATTTATAAGCTATTTCAAGCTTGTCTCTGGGAGGAAGTATTTGCATTTTTTAAATAAATATCGCTGCTTAGACAATCTGAAACATCTGAGGATGTGGGAAGCAGAGATTATCGCCAGTCATTCCAATATGTACTTGCTAATCATCAACAGTTGTTCAGAATAGAGCGTGACTTAGTTCCTGAAGATGTGTGTTGATGGAGATGTAAGCTTTTTAACTGAAAAGTTTTGTGTGTGTGTGTGGATGGAATCACTTAGGCTTGAGCACCAATAGTTTCTATTGGTAAATTTCGGGTTCAGATACTTTTGACTTGGTAAAGCTGAACAGAGCCGATATCAATTGACTGTATTTGGCTCTTACCAAAAGTATTTGGGTTTTTTAAAAATGGACATGAAATTAAGTGAATTCTCTCCCCCCAAAAGGAAGGGGAGAGATAACTACCCTAATGGTGCTTTCTAAGCCCTGGAAAACTTGAAAAGCAGGGACAGCAGGGTGGGGACACAATCCTGCTTACAGGAGGGAGTGCACTCCCTTCCACAAGCAGAATCATACTACCTTTTTCCCTTGCCATGCTTTCCAAGGCCCACAAGCTTTGGAAAGTGTGTGTGTGTGTGTGGGGGGGGAATGATTCTGTTTGTGAGAGGGAGCACATTCCCTCTCACAAGCAAGATTGTACTGCCTGCCCCCTTGCTTTCTAAGGCCTACAAGCCTTAGAAAGGGGTGGGGGGTGGGGGAACGATTGAGGGAGGGAGCAGGTTCCCTCCTGCAAGAAGAATTATGCAGCCTGTTTCCCCTGCCTTGTTTTTCAAGGTCTTCCTGTCTTGGAAAGTGGGATGGGGGAGCATCTTGTCTGCCAGAGGGAGCATGCTCCCTCCTGCAAGCAGGATTCTACTGCTTCCCCCTCCCCCCTGCTTTCCAAAGTTTGTTAGCTTTGGAAAGCAGGATGAGGGCACGATTCTTCTTACTGCAGGGAGCACACTCCCTCCCACAAGCAGAATCATTCTGCCTTCTCCTCCTGTCTCACAGCCTCTCCCCCGCCCCCTCTGCTGTCGCAGCCCAAAAGTGGGCAGGGAAATATGCAATGCGGGCTACTTAGTCCAGGACAGTGGAGAAGTCGATTTATGGCTACCAATCTTGATCCTCTTTGATCTGAGATTGCAAATGCCTTAACAGTCCAGGTGCTCGGGAGCAACAGCCAAGTATGAAGGGAGTTACTGCTTTTCACATCCTGTCATGCGAAATTCAGAAGGCACCTGGTATGGGCCACCAAGTAGTAGCAGAGAGCAGGACTAGATGGACTCTGGTCTGATCCAGCTGGCTTGTTCTTAGTTCTTGTGTTCTTATTGATCATAGCCTCTCTCCCCCCGCCCCACCACACACACTTGTGCTGTCTAAAAGCCAATAAAGCCAAATCATGTTCAGCCTTAATTGTCCCCCAGGTTATTCTGCTGTGATTTCTTTTGTCGGTAAAGTAAAAACCCAGGGGTTTGGGGTGATTCCAATTTACTGAATTACCAAGCCTAGAATTACTGTGACCTCCAAAGCTGAAACAATGTTGTCTGCCATGTTGGCATTTTGTTTGCAACAAGTTATAAATAATATTTTAGTCATTGAGTGTCTGTTGAACTAGGACTGATATAAGCTTAACTAAATGATCTATAAAACTTCTTAACTCCCTGTCACATGAAGGTCTGATTGTTCTGTAGTACAGGGCTGGTAAAACTTACAGCTTTCCAAAGTTTTAGCAGCAGTGAATTCATACTTCTCACTATTATTTTGTTTTGACACCTTTTCTGTCACATTCAGCATCTGTTGAATAATATGAAAATGGACTTAGAAAGGGAGGGGGAGATGCTGTGTGCAGAATTCACAGCTGGTGCTATGGTGCTGTTGTGCCTTGTCATCACCTGCCTACACTAAGTTAATAAACATCTGTTTCTTTTTTTCTCTTGTCTTGTACTTACAAAAGGTACAAATAGTTTGAGTGCTTTATTCTTGTAGCAAAATGTCTCTCTCATCAGCCTACTCTCAATTCCAGTATAAAATTAGGGAGAAAAAATTATTTGGTGAAAATATACAAATATAATAGAACATGTCTGACTAGTGTTGCATAATGTTTTATATCTATATGTTTCTGACTTTGGTGCCTGGCAGGATTTTTGATACTTATAAAATAGTGCCATCAGTTGAGGATGCTCAAACACCTGCTGGTTCAGCTCACATTTTGCTCTCCAGAGGCAACCAGGCTGCTGATTAATTCACATTCTGTTCAGTTGTTTGCAGTCTGTTTGCATCCCTTTGCAGGAACAGAATGCTTGAAGTCATCAGACAGCAATTACCAGATGATGAGGGATTAACTGGAAAGCAGCTTCTGATCTCCTGTGGTAGGAATTTTTCTGGCATGGGAGAGTAGGGAGGAATGGTGGCTATTATCCTCTCTGAGGCCCCTTCCACACATACAGAATAATGCACTTTCAATCCACCGTCAATTCACTTTGCAGCAAAATCCACTTGCAAACAATTGTGAAAGTGGATTGAAAGTGCATTATTCTGCAGGTGCAGAAGGGGCCTTTGTCTTTCCTTGTCACAGACAAGTAGCCCATAATATCACTGACATTTATTATGTGTTCATTATATTGAGGAGAAGAAGAAGAAGAAGAAGAAGAAGAAGAAGAAGAAGAGGAGGAGGAGGAGGAGGAGGAGTTTGGATTTATATCCCCCCTTTCTCTCCTGTAGGAGACTTAAAAGAGCTTACAATCTCCTTTCCCTTCCCCCCTCACAACAAACACCCTGTGAGGTGGGTGGGGCTGAGAGAGCTCCGAAAAGCTGTGACTATCCCAAGGTCACACAGCTGGCATGTGTGGGAGTGTACAGGCTAATCTGAATTCCCCAGATAAGCCTCCACAGCTCAAGCGGCAGAGCAGGGAATCAAACCCGGTTCCTCCAGCTTAGAATGCACCAGCTCTTAACCACTATGCCACTGCTGCTCTGAAGGATGTAAGGATAAGTTAGGCATACTGCTTGTTCACCAGCCATCTAATTCCTCAGAATTAGTAGCCACTTTGTCTGAGGTGCTCCCTGGAGACACCTAGACTGATTGTTCAGGTGGACCTTAATATTCATGCCAAGAAGACCTTGCTGAAAGTATCTCAGAATTTTAAAACTTCTTAGATAGCCCTAGGCCTCTCTCAAATTGTGATGAGTCCAACACATTAAAAATATACCTTGGGTTAAACCTTTTTGCACTGGACATTTGAAGGAAGATCTTGTTTCAAGGTTGCAGATTTGGCCTGCATCTGACCACTATCTACTCAAAGGTGACTGTAATTCCAACACTACAAAAGAAAGACGGCCCAGTTAAAATAGTTCTCCCACAGGTGTTAATGGATCCTGCTGGATTCAAGAATGCTCTGAGAAATTTTAGGATTCCAAACCCGTGTTTTGTTGAGGATGCTGTGAAAGCTAGGAATGTAAAGCTCCTAGAAGCTATTGACAAGGTTTCCCCAATCAACCTCTCCTTGGAGCGGAACCCAGTCCTATGGTTCATCATCAAGCTGGGTGACCTAAAGAAGGTCAGGAGGCATCTAGAACAACAATGGCAGAAAACCCATCCAGAATCCAAAAGAATGTAAAGCAGCTATGACAATGGCAAAAAAGTGTTACTTCTGTGCTATCACTGCATTAGCCAATTCACATTTTTTTCAATTGTTTAAGGTATTTTTGTATCTATTGACTCCTAAATTTGAGCCTTTATTGCAGGGGTCTTCAAACTATGTTCATAGACTACAATTCCCATGAGCCCTACCACTTGGCCAAGCTGGCAGGGGCTGATGGGAATTGTAGTTCATGAACATCTGGAGGGCCATAGTTTGAAGACCCCTGCTTTATTGTCTCAGGAACAGGAAATTAGTTGTGATGCTTTTATGATGTTGTTTGCTGACAAAATCTCTTGAATATGTTGGATGCTTGTTGAACATGGAACAGACAACAGAAATATCTGGTCTGTTTATGGATCATTTTTGACCCAATTATTGTTAACAGGATCCTAGGTCTGTGGAGGCTACAATGTGCTATGTTAACAGGATCCTAGATCCGTGGAGGCTACAATGTGCTATGAACCCTTGTCCAGTCTGATTGCAGAAAGGACCACATAAATAAGTCATTGATGTCTCTAACAAATGAATCACTGATTCAGGGCACCAGCCCACAATAATTCAAAAAGACAGTCATTCATTCCCTACATAAGCCATACTAAAAACAGTATCCACCCAGAATCCATACTGAAAAGTGATGTGGTCAGTTATTACCCTTCCTTGGAAAGATAATTGAGAAGAGTGAAAGACCAACTCCAGGCCTTCTTGGAGAACCCATATGCTCCAGACTCCCTTCAGTATGGATGCAAATGGGGCTATGAAACCCAAATGCAGAGGTACTATGAAACACAAATAGTGCTGGTAGATTTAGTTGATCTCTATCTGAATGTAGTCAAAGACCATGCCACTTTGTTGCTCTTATTGGATTTATCTGTTGCCTTTGACAATTTATTTCTTATTGGAACACCTGGGACTAGAATGTGTTTTGGATTGGTCTAAATAGTTGCTTATGGACTGGATTCACCAATTTGGGATTTGTCCTATAGGCTCCACAGGGAGTCTTATCTTCCATGCTATTAAATTTCTGTAAATGATTTTATACTTCAGATAAATCCTTCAGATAATTCATTTGTAATTTTGGAATTGGATGCCATTAGGTTGCTGTTGACACCCAGCTCTATATCTTTCTGTTCAAATCTCATGGGAATGTTGTCAGTTAAGCATGAGGGGGGGGGGAAAGGAGAGAGAGAATAAGAAACTGAAGTGTTTTTGTTCCAGTTCTGAAAACAGCAGCAAGAAGGGTCTTCCTAGGTTGTGTGGGGTTGGGTCTGGACCCCAAGAACTATAGCACAAAAGCAGCAGCTGGAGTACAGCATGGTGAACCTTGCAAATTGATTGATCTTGCAAGATTTCCCTTCCAACACAGGGTTTAGATAGATGGATAAGAAAGTGGCCCCACAAACTCTGGGGCAACTTCTGGGGCTCATCAAGAATCAACTGCAGCCAGAATTGTGCAAAAGGTTATTTCACTGGAACCATATTCTGGCCCAAAAGCTGGAGCATGGGACAGCTTTTGTTCAGGCCTGTTGTCTCTGCTGCAGGGTAATTGCGGGGCCTGGAGGCTAGTAGTCTTGGACTTAGCCTGACTGAGAATAGTCAATGAAGTCAATGAAGTCTGAAGTCAATGAAGTCTCGACTGGAGGTTCCTGGCACATGGCCTCAGGAGCTGGGGTTTCCTCAGTTTCCAATGGCAAGATCTTATGTACAGGATTTTGAGGCATGGGCTCAGGAGCCATGGGCTCTGGATCTGAGAGAGACACTATAGAGCTGGAGATTCCCTGAGCCTTCTGATCTGTCTCTTCCAAGAGTTCATCTGATGAGTCTTAGCTTGGCTCAGCAGGGATCTTTAAAGTTTTCCCCTCCCCATGAGGAGTTCAGTATTTTTACTGTGGAAGAAAGAGTCCAGGGAGACAGACTCTGGACCAATGAGAAGGCCAATGACAGATGAGGAGCCATTTCCTGGTGTGAGTCTTATGTTCTGTACTGTTTATAAGTTTTCTATGGCTGTTGTGGGAGGTATTTGCTTCTCAGAGCCAATAAAAAAGCAAGAAACCTTGCAAAGTGTCTATAACTTCTGGGTGTGTATCAAGTAGAGCCCAAAAGCCTCATTCACTGATTCACTGATTCACTCATTCATTCTGTTTATATAATGCCCTCCCAATGATAAAAGAAACTTCCTTCATTCTTGGGAGCTATTCATTATATTTTATAGTTCACACTTTGGTCAAAACTTCTATGTCTTAATTTTTCTTTCCTTTAAATAAGTTATGTGCTTATTAAAGCAGCAGCTAATAGCTGCATCCATACGTAGCTGAATATTGAATATCTGTTATGTTATGTTAATACCATCATTCACAACTAGACTTTTTGTTTCCAGTCCAATCCAGTTACAACTGATTGCTGTAATGTAACTGTTTTGTAGTGTCCAGTGATGTGTGGATACACCTTAGATGTTAAATTAGGTATCCACAAAGCTGTGACTACCAACTTAATTCTAAGGCTAAAAGGGTTACATATGCATATGCAATGTGTCAGACAGTTATGATATCTTATTCCTCATCTTTTTTTTAATTTTAGTTTTTTAAGCTAATAGAAAAAACTAAATACTAAGGTATTAATCTTTGCTATGGTAGAGGAACAACATAGTACAAAATAAATATTTTTCATAGTAAAGTTTTTCATAGTGAGACATATGCTAAAGACAGACTCAATTAAAACAATCATTTTAATTTAAGCAGATTTCATCATATTTATTCAGGCACGTATAGGTGACTACCACATATACATGGTTAATGCATCTATCGTTTTTTTCATGCATAATTCTGTACAGAGCAACAGTTCTAATCCATTCCATTATGGTGACTCCACTGCCCCTGAAAGTGAATACATTGTGTTTCCCAGAATTTTGGAACTGTTACTAGGCTGTTACTAGGCTGAAGAGAATAGTATCTTCCTACAAGGATGAACACCTAGCAGCTGTGTTATTCTTTGCTTTTAATAAGTCAAACCAAGAAAAAGTACTTACATACAGGCCACATTCTTATTAACTAAAGATAGTCAGAGCAGTAAGTTCAGGATAGATAGATTAATTATGTTTTAGGCTCAGTATCAGGAACTACTAATAGCCATCAAGAATGATCAGGATAGTATAGTTTAAGCGAGGGGTTTTTGTTATGGTGCATTGTGTTTTGGGTCCGCTAGTGTAGTATGGTATGTATAGAGTTATCTCCATGGTGTGATGCTTCCTCTGACCTGTCACATAATTCAAAATTAAATGATGCAGTGCAAGTTTACTTTCATAACACAGGTTCATTTATGTCCCAAAAAGTATTTTGCTTGTAACATAACTTCAGTCCTAAGAAATCACAAATGGATAGAATTAACATGGGGTTTTAGTACTTGCCCTTTTCAGATGTCCCCCCCCCAGCCACTGATAAGAGTGGAGGTGCACATGAAAATAGTGTGGGATGTGGAATAAAAGCTGTAGATGCAGAAGACAGAGGCTGCAAAAGACCCACATATTCTAATAGTCTCTTACACAGTGTGCGATAGGAGGACAATTTTTGATAGTTCTGTTCCAGCTATGATATCCCATTTTACATGCCATACCTTCCTGCAGTGAGAAATCAAAAATACTTTCCATAAGCTTCTCACCACATGAGGCCTTTTTGGATGAACCTGAACATTACTAAATATAGTTATGATGTCAAACATGCTTTCTGGTGGATAGTCAATTAAAAAGAGAGAGCGAGAGAGCTATGCTTCTTGTTGAATGTGATTCTGTGTATCTGAATAAAGATTAGAACGTGAGGAAATAAGACAGTAGTTCTTACTGAAAAGATGTTTGAGAGCTTGTCATAATTACAGAAATGCTGTCAAATGTATCCATTGTGTGATCATAGCAGCAGCAGAGGTAAAATGAGAACAACAGCTTAACAAACATGTTGCAGCATAAACTGTCAAGAGTGCCATGGTTTGGAATACAAAGGATTGTTCAGATATATCATTCAGGGTTATAGAGAAC